>NW_007731898.1:43276-65231 GCF_000696425.1 Galeopterus variegatus
TCAGCCAGTGAGCGGGAACCGGTCTGTCTGTGGGATCCGAACCCTCGGCGGGAGCACCACCGTGCTCCCAAGCGGCGCACTGTAGCAGTGCGCCACCGGGCCGGCCCTGCAGCTCAGGGTTTAATGGTTGACCTTATAGGTACTTCCAGCTCTCCAGAGACCCGGTGGATCTGTGTTCTGTAGAATCTCTGATCTGGGCCTGAGTTTTTTCATCAAACTGCACCCCATGCAATTCTGCATTCCCGACCAGTCTCCTCTGAGTGGTCCTGCACTGATTGGGGGGTGGATAGGCTGTCCTTGCTATGTCCCAGTGTTCCCCCAGTGGGCCTGTCTCCTCCACCACCTGTGCTCCAAACACTTCCCATGGGGCGGGCCCTGTGCAAGTCCCTCGTGATGACTCACCAGCTTCCAAATGGCTCTCCTTTTTTCGGCTATTCTGGATCCTCACTCCTGCGTGGGTCCATGGGAGCCCTATTAGTGGTCTTGCTGTCCTGGGGGCCACTAAGGCCCTCTTCTCCCCTGCTGCCTCCAAGCAACTTCATCCAAATGGCACAGCTGCAGGTTCTGCCAGCTCCTGCTCCATGCGCTCATCAGCTCCAGCCTTAAAGCAGCCACAGCACAAAATGGTTAGAGCAGTTTTTTCTTTCTCTCCTCGTGGTTTCTCCCCCTTCATGAACTCCATAGGTCTCTCCTACTCTTCTCCTGAGCTACAGTGGCCCCAGCTTGGCTGATGTTACATTTTTATAATTGTAAATTGGTTGATTTTTGGGAGAGAGTGATGCTGGGGACCGTGTATTCCACCATCTTGACTGGAACCTGAACATCCCTTTTGCTCTCTCTCTCTCTCCTTTTCAGTCAGCCTGTCATTGACATTATCTTTGATTGTTGATCTAGACCCCTTATGGATTATAGGATATCTGAGGGGCAGTTTTAGGAAAAAATGACATCATAGAGACCAAATGTGCAGTGTAACCAAGGGCAACAGCAAAGCTTCCATCATCTTTTGCTTGGAAGTCCTCAGAATTGGGCAACTTGACACTGCATACAAAGTAATCCTTATGCTCATTCTTTTTGCAGTACAGTCCTTTCTCAACTCATTTAGGGATTCCTTCTGGAGTTGAAGCCTGAGGTGCTCAGCTGAAAATTCACTTCCTAGGGAGAAAGATGGGAGAGACAATTCCAGATATAACATCGCAGATAGGACTGCTCAATCACAACCAAAAAAGAAAATCCAGTCCTCTGCCTATGAAAGGGAAATAAAAAGCATGATGTCTTTTCAAGAAGAAAAATTTTTAGTTTTGATGTAGTCCAATTTAACAAATGATTTTTATAGTCTGTGCTTGTAACCAACTAGCTAAGGAATCTTGGATTGTTCCAGTGATGAAAATACTTGTTCTATGCTCTATTCTAAATATTTTATAGTTTTACATAACTATAATTAATTTTGGGTTAATTTTATTTGTATGGTGCATAATAAGTGTTGTTTCCTTTTTAATGTATCAATATCTTTTCAAGGATGGTATGTTGAAAAGCCCATATTTTCCCAAATTAAATTACCTTGGCTCCTTTCCTCATTAAATTGCCCTGGTGGAAACAAAAACAAAAACAAACTTTACCACGTATATTTAGGTCAAATTCTGGAGACATTTTTCCCCCACATCCATGGAACTTTGATATTTAGGTCTATTTCTGAATTCACTAATTTGTTCCATTCCACTGCTTGTCTGATCTTAAATCATTTTAACACTGTCTTGACTACTACAACAACATAAGTCTGAAAATCAAATACTGTAAATCCTCAAACTGTATTGTTCTTTTTCAAGATTATTTTTTCTCATTCATATAAAGTTTATAATAAGCCTTATAATTTTCTATCAAAAATTTGCCTGTTGAGATTTTAATGGAAATTTCAATGACTCTCTAGATTTATTTGGGGATAAAAGACATAATAAAAATTTTGAATATTGCAAGACATGAATATGATTTATTCTGCATGTACTAAGTTATTTTTAAATTTCTTCTACCAACGTTCTTAATTTTCCATGTATAAGACTAATAATAGTTTGGTAAATATATCCCCAGAAGTATTTAAGTTTTGATGCTATAAGGAACTAAATTATTTTAAATTCAATTTCCCATTATTTATTGTTAATATACAGAAATATATTTGATATTTGTATATTGATCTTATAACATCAGATCCTGCTAGATACACATTTTATTTCTGGTAGCTGTTTTATAGATTTGCTAAGATGTTCTACACATATGTATATATCATCAGTAAATAAAGAGTCGCTTCCTAACCTGTAAATTTTTAGTATATTTTTTTTACTTATTTTATTTTTTTATTTAATGTTTTGATAGAAAATTATTTTCTCAACATAAAAATAATGGAAAGTGTTACAAATTAAATTTAAAGTCAAGTGATAGGGAACAAATTTAATACACAAATAATAACATCCTTAATGCATAAAGCAATCTTAAAAACGAATGAGAAAGATCTTAACAGAAATTTGGTGAAGGACATGAGCAGACAAGACACACATCACAAAGAAATACACACTACTAGTAAGTGCATTCTAAGATGCTCCTGTGGGTCCATTGGCCCATGGCCCCAGCCTCAGGAAAGATCTTAACAGAAATTTGGTGAAGGACATGAGCAGACAAGACACACATCACAAAGAAATCCACACTACTAATAAGTGCATTCTAAGATGCTCCTGTGGGTCCATTGGCCCATGGCCCCAGCCTCAGGACCCTGGACATGCTCTGTTGCTTGCCTGGTTGTGGACAGGGGTGGGGTGGCCCACCATATTTTTGTTTTCTTTTCACAGTGTTTAACACCTCTAGCACAGTGCTGACTAGAAGTGTGAACACAGACATCTTGCCTTGCTTGATATAGAAACGAATTTGTCTTCTCTATTTAGTATGATATTGCGTGTGCATTTTTATAGATAACTTTTGTCAGGTTAAAACTTTCCCTTTCTATGTCTTATTGAGCATTTTTTACAGCAAATGAATGTTAAATTTTGTCAAATGTGTTCTTTTAATCTATTTAGATGTGATAGTTTTCTCTCGTATGCTGATGATTTGGTGATTTGCATATATATGTATATATACACATACTCACATACATATTGGAATATGTATACACACATAATTGAATATTATTCAGCCTTTAAAAAAATGAAAATCACACCATTTGGGATAACATGAATTAACTTGGAAGATATTATGATAAGTGATATAAGCCAGACACAGAAAGACAGATACTGCATGTCCTCCGTATACACACATAATTGAATATTATTCAGCCTTTAAAAAAATGAAAATCACACCATTTGGGACAACATGAATTAACTTGGAAGATATTATGATAAGTGATATAAGCCAGACACAGAAAGACAGATACTGCATGTTCTCTGTTATAATGTGGAATCTAAAATAGTCAAACTCATGGAAGCAGAGAATTGAATGGTGCTTTCCACGAGCTGTGGGAGAGGAAAAGGGGAGATGTTGGGCAAGGGTACACTATTCCACCATTATGGTTTATAAGTAAAAATAATGAAGTTCCTAATTATGTTTTTCGAATATCTGTTAGAATAGGCCTGGTTAAGCTGTAGTACCAGTATACAAAATTTCAATGATTTAATGTAAAGCTTTCTCTCCACTCACACGGTCTGTGCAGGATGGGGTCCCAGTCCTGTGCTAGCTTGGCTTTGAGGACTGCTTCAATCTGACAGCTCCTCAGCCCCAGCACCTGCTCCCACATGGCAAAGGTGAAAGCATGCTGGAGAGCCCAGCACTGGTGCTTGGGGCACTCAGCTGGGCTGCACCCCATCCTGGGCCCGCACAGGTCCCTGGGCCATACCCAATCTTGAGATGGTGAAGAACTTCCTAATGCCTGGGACGAATAGGACAGGAAATATTGGTGTGCAGTTCTAGCTTCTTTCCCTAATATATATATGAAAAAGTAAATAAAATGTTTTGACATTTTATCACTGATTATTTTAATCTGCTGTGATGGACTATGTTATACCAGGAACGGCTAAAGTTTCGACTGTAAAGACTTTACAAAAACCTTAAGAAATTTGTTCTAGGGCTAATGGCCTGAAAATTAAGTAACTGATTATTAAATGTATTCAATGATTGCATTAACATATTAATATAGAATTGATTATATTAATATGAACATATATATATCAATAATTAAAACAGAACAATGACAAATTTGATCCTTCATAGAAATGGAATTTGTGTAAGTTTTTGGATTAAGTTAGAATGAATAGAAGTTTCCTCTCATCTAAATATTATAAAATATTCAGTGGAGTTTAAGATGCTTAATCTGATTATTTGAGGATCTTTTAAAAATATGCCAACTGTCTAGAACTGCTAATACAATGGAGAGAAATACTCATATTTAGCCAAACAATTCATCCCATTTTTACATGTATGCCATATTGAGAAATATTACCCTAGTTATTTAAAGACATAATAAAACTGATGGCATAATAAAATATGCTAAGTATATACCACTGTAAGTAATAATTCAACATTCTTTTAACTTTACTAAAATAACTGATGTGCTTTAAAATACTGTTAGAACCATAGATTAGACAGGTGAACTAAAACTTTGGGAAAATTTAACTTCAGATAAATTTTCCCACAAATATAGAATAAATTTTAATTTGATGATAGATTACTTAACATAATAGTCTCAATTAACTTAATGAGGGATCATTTCTAGCTTAAATGAAAGGGTGTTCTCCATTTTCAGTTTATTTTATCAAAGAATTTTTAAAACCAAAGCTTCATGCATACATTGGGAGAAAATGTTTGTGGTGTATATATATATATTATATAAGTTGAAAGACTTGCATTTAGAATATACAAACAACCCATACTACTCAATATTAGAGAGAAAAAAAATAATTAAAAGTGACTACAGACTTAAAATGACAAATATACATGTAAAAAGATGTTCAACATCATTGGTTATCAGGGAAAGACAAAATAAAACTGTCATGAAATGCCACTTCCCATCCAAAATAACGCCGAAATTAAAGTTAATAACTAAAGCAAATGCTGGAAGAATGTGGAGCAAGTAGAACTTCTATACATTATTGGAAGCAGTGCAAAATGGTACAACCTGAAAAATTCTTTTTAATTTTCTTACAAAGCTAAATGTACACCTACTTTTTGACCCACCAGTTTTACTTTTAAGTACCTACCCAAGAAAAATGAAAATATGCTTATCAAAAGACTCATGCAAGACTATTTATAACAGCACTATTTATAATAACCCCAAACTATAATCAACCCAAATATTCATCAATAGGAAAATAGTAAAAAACCAAACACACACAAAACCAGACATACACTGGAATGGTACTTAGTAAATTAAGCAAAAAGAAATACTGGCATATGCAACAACTTGGATGACTCTGAAAAAAACGACGTTAGGTAAAAACAGTCATATATTTAGGCAAAGTTCAAGGACAGACAAGATTAATCTACAGTAATACAAATCTGAACAGTGTGTAGAGAACTGAGGAATGAGAGCACAGGGAAACATCCGAGGGGATGGACGTGCCCTATATCTTGTTTGAGTGATGCTAACATGTGTGATTTGTCAAAACTTGTACAGTCAAGAAATGTGAGTTCACTGTTTGTAACATTTACCTAAATTAAGAGAAGCTTGAAAACTGAAGAATTACTGCTTATTTATATTATCTGGATATCTTTATATATCTGTTGTTTATTTATCCTAGGTGTTCTCAATTCCTGTAATTTCACATTGCAGTGATTAAAAAGTACCCAGGCAAGAACATCTCAGGTGTCAGAAGCAGCAAGTACAAAAGTCAAGAGACTGTCAGGGGTTATATCCAAGCACCAGAGGAGACCCACGCAAGCAGGTGTCGCTGAGAGGGGAAGGGTGAGAACACAGGTGAGGTCCGTCAGAGCCAGACTGGCAAGGACTTCAGGTTTAGCAGCCCATTCAAAGATGTCCTGAAAGTGTTCCTCAGTTTTCTTTGTCATGTCTTAACTTTAAACAAAAGTGTGCATGCACTAAATTGGAAACTGTAATTATCATTTTGACACAGTTGGGAAAAAATGATTGAAAGGGAAGACTTGTTTCTGAGATTCTGTGGAATGAACCAACAACGATATAGCATTACCTAGTGTTCAAATCACTGTGCTGCATTAAGGGAAAATCATTTGAGTGATTCCCTATGTTTATGTAGAAGTTTGATTATAGCAGCTACTTCTGAAGGTTAAATTAAGACCTCCTTCTCCAAAAGTGCATGTGGGAACACACACAGCAAATGGACAAGCACTTTTAAACTTGTACAACACATTAAATTCCTGGTAGACACCAAAGTACTCCTAATAAAATAATGATTTCAACTTTTTTGTTGGAGCAAGGAGGAAAAAAAATTAAGAATGTGCTTATTTTTAATAATACATTTTTATACTAATAAAGGGGCAACTGTACCTTTGTATGCGTGTGCATCTTTGTGTCTATCTAATAAGAGTAGCTAACCTTTATATAGCCCTTTCCTTCTGTTAGGAACTCTTCTGTGCATTAACTACAACTAAACACAGCCTGGTGAAGTAGACATTATTATGATTTCCATTTTATAGATGCAGAATTTCAGGTTTTCATGCCTTTCTATTTTTAGTAGTCATCGCTGCTTTATTTCTATATTTTTATTGGGGTTACAAAATAGTTACTTTATAATAATATTGTTTTTTATTTGTTGGGTAGAATGATTTTCTAGCAAGATTCTTTCTTTCATCTATTTGGTTGTCCATTGGTATAATTCAAACAGGAAAGGCAGTATAAATACTCAAGTTTAATGAAAAGTGAATTGTTCCCTAAAATCTTAAGATAGTGACAGTTTCATTTTATTTAGCATAATTTTATCATTTAAGTGTATTTGATGGGATATAATCCATTGCATATATTATCATTATTACATTTCTAATTGTTCCATTTTTGGCAGTGAGTGCATTTTCAAGTTGACTTTTTAGTATTTTGGGCACAAACCTAGTAATCTTTGACAATTTCCCACTTTTATGTTCTTCTTGTACATTTCTTTCTCAAGATTTACATTAATTTATTTTTTCAAAAATCTATAAATAGAAAATGGTATTTCAAGACCAAAATCTATAATCTATGGGCATGAATAATGCCTGTAGCTTCTGGGTTTTCATTAATTCTAGGTCTCTTTTCTCTAGATTAAGCTTGGCATTTTATTGTAAATATAAACACGCACACATATGATATTACTATGTAACAAGTTACTATAGAATTACAACAGCATACAGTGATGTCAGGGCAAAGCTTGGCTGGGTCTTCTATTTATGGTGTTCCAGGGATGCAGCAAGCTGTCATTTGGGCTTCATTCTCATCTAGAGGCTCCACCAGGGAAGCATCTGCTTCTGAACTCACTCAGGTTGCCAACAGAATTCAAATCCTTGCAGTTGTAGGACTGAGAGCGGGGACTTCTTGCTGGCTGTTGGCTGAAAGGCTGACCCCAGCTACACCAGAGCCCTTTGCCCTGTGAGCTTCCCTAATTTGGCTGTTTACTGCAAGGCATCAAGAAGAGTTCTTAGACCGAATCTACTAGCAAGATGGATCTTATAAGAAGTAACTTTAATATCAAATGTAATATTGCATGGTTAAAATTATATAACACAGGTCCAACCTGCAGTCAAGGAGTGGAGATTATACAAGGATATAAGCTCCGGGAAGTGGAGATCATTGGAAGGCATCCTAGGGTCTGTCCAACACATATTTTAATTTTTATGTACATATGTGGGCAGAAATATATTTACATACATACATGTTCCATATCTTGTCAGTTTGTACTTATATTTCTAATGCACGAGACTATACAGTTTCTGTTCTACACCTTCTGAATTACACCTGTGTCTTCTTTCTTTTACACTGAGAATCTTATTTGTCGGGGTCACAGGTGACAGAGCTAGAATACTGCACATGCAATTGTTTCAGAATAACGATGCCAATATTACACCACTAATTAAGATAACTGAAACAGTTAATTTTTTAATATTTTATCTCCTTTCTCTCCCCATGTTTATATTTGTGCTCTATCTAAATTTTCAAATCATATAGCCACTGCACACTATAACCTCCCATTTTTGCCTCCATGTAATCTTAATTCTATAGCTAATATTATATTTAATGCTAACCGCCAGTTCTTGTGTAGATGACTCTCCAGTTATGTTGGTTTTCTGATGTGAATTCTTCAGTGGATTCCTGATGAAGAATTTACATCCCCCTCAGAGTTATAGAATGTGACAATCTTCTGTCTTGCCCTTTATATTTAAGGTCCATTTTTCATGGTTTACATATACTTTATATAAGTGTCTTAAATATGATACTCCATTCTATCCTGAAATAAAGAGTTGCAGCTGAAATTTGATTGATATTGTAATTTTAATGTCACATAGTCTTTTTGCCTAAGAAACACAAAAGATCTTCACTTTTTTAAGTCTAGTAATTTTATCAGAATATACTTCGGTGTTGGTCATTCTGCAGCAATATTATCATGTACAGTATCCTTTTATGATTCTGATTTTAATTATTTAAAAAATATACTTAAGGAAAGTTTCCTTGAATTAATAGCTTTAGAACTTTTCCTTTTCCCTTGCTAGGTCTTCAGGGTCTCCTCGTATCCGCATGTTGAATCTTCTTATATTTTTCATAAGTGATCCTTTCTCTTGAAAACATTAATATTTTAATTGCATTTTAATTTTTTAAAACTTTTTCTCCTTTTTACCTACTATCTGTATTAATGATTTTTGTCCAACTGGAGGTTTGTTCAAATTTTCAGTAGAAATTAATTATAATCATTTTTTCTAAAAGACAGAGATCAACTAGAATTGAAAACTTTAAGTACTTCCATTTGTGAAGATCTGATTTTTAATATCACTATAGACCTTGAGAGAATTAAAACATAAATATTTAAAGGTTTATATTTACATATTTAAAAGTTATGATAATTTAAGTTTCTAGTTCTAAATTCCATGTACTGAGATATTATGAAAAAAAATAACGTTAACATTTAAAGTCAGAAATTTGTCTTGAGAGTCTTTTCCTGTAAAATTGTTGCATGGAGTCTACTCTTTTAATTTCCATATATATGCACACACACATACACACACATCCTACTGATTCTATTTCTCAGGAGAACCTTGACTAATACAGTTTCCTCTAGCAGTTATATTTTGCTGATTGTTTTTGTTCTGGTCTTTTTCTCCTTTGCTTCTATTGGATCCTCTTAGATGCACATTCATTTTTCCTCGATGATTCACTGGAGCTCACATTTGTTTGTTGCACAAATTCACAAGTGGTGAAGGAAAAGTGTAGGTCCTCTTGTGGCTTGGAACAGTGAGATCAGCAGGTAAAGAACCCTGCTGGGGCAACTGGATAACACCTCACTTATTTCCTCCTTCTTTTCCTCTCTTGATCTTAAAAGATCCCGCATAATTGAACAGGAACTTCTTGGCCTTTCAAAAGCAGTGGTGTTTGGTCAGATCCAGGAGGTGCCAGTACAGACTCTGCACAGGGTTCTGAGTATTTCTGTGAAACAAATTCTTTCCATGGCTCTTGGTTTTATATTCCACATCCCAAGTGTGCCTTTGGTGTTATTCAAATTCCATAAAATCCTAACATCCTTAGAATCAGGGTAAATACATAGTTTGAATTTCGTAGAGGAAGGGGAGAAAGCCGTGTTTGAAAGAGCCTTAAAAAGATTTCTTACATTCTGTGAGTTTATTTTTTATTCTCCTCCACATTTCTTCTTTTTTGCTGTATTTATTTTTGACTATAGATATTTATGGTTTACAGAGTGGACTCTCAGTATTTGTGTACAGTATGTATTGGTCAAATCAATATTATTAGAATGATCATCATTACAAATTAGAAATATTCTCTGTGTCGCTTACCCAATTACTCCCTAACCCCCCTCGGCCTCCCCCTTTCCTCTAGTCTCTTATAGGTCTGTTCTCTCCTTCTGAAAGTTCAATGTTTTATCATGCCATCCTTTCTTTTCGTATAATCAAAAAGTAGTACTAAAAATAACTTTCAGCATTATTTAAATTTGTTTTAGGAGTCTAGAAATTTTTCTTCAACATTATTTAGAAGAATCACAATTGCAAACTATTAGAAAAAATGTCTGTTTAGGGAAAAGATAGTGATATTTATTCCTCTCCCAAATATATATTTGTCAGTTGACAGCTAACTTCACATTTTGCAGAGTAAGAATTCATTCATTTGAAACCACAAAGGATAAATGACTGAATTGTGTGACCAGGTGACTGCTTTGATAGAAAGGCACCTTCTCAACTAAGATTTGATCATTCATTCCCTAAACCATCTCTCTTTCTCTAAGCATAATTCATTGTTCATTCAATTATTATTATTAACTAGATACAGTTAATAAGAACACACAATGCAGAATAAGAAATGACAAGTTAGCTAAGAATTTTAATACACCACCATAAATCCTCTTAGAGCTGTCAGCTCACATTTCTAAAGAGATCCAAATGGTTTTTCTAAAGTTGTTTTAAATTAAGTCTTGATCTTTCTATTTTGTATCATGTTATTATTTTTTGCTTAATAATTGCTTTTTTCAAAGGTCATTAAAGATAGAAGCAGTTTATTTTATTTGGAAAATAGAAACAGAATATGTTTTAAAGAGAAGTTGGAGGAAGCATGGAAATTTATATCAAATTCTAGTTTGATTTTCTGGAGATGTCTGAAAACATAATATTAGAGAATGATCAGGGTATTTTCAGGAGAGCAAATCATATCTTATATATTAATCTTGAAATATATCATTCAGGTGAGGATGAAATACTGAAGTATAATCCAGAGAGTATTGTCTGGGAGAGCTGTGTTTGCTAAATTTCCTAAGCAAGTGGAGTAGAAAGAATTGGAACTACATGGGAATTGACCTGGAAATGCATTAAATCCAGGAGGTGGAGATGGCAACAAAAGAGAAAGTCTTAATACCTTGCTAGAGATAAGCTTTGCAATTATGCAAAATGTTTCTGGGGCAAACTTATTCCTTAAGGAAGTAATACTGGGTTCTGAAACCGTGTTTCTCACTCAGCCTAGTAAGGTCTTATCAAAATTTCTATAACTAAGAGGAAACAAGGATCCTGAGAAACTATATACCAAAATAAGAATCTATACTACAATATTTATATTTAAATAGGTCTTTTTACTTGGGCTGTCGCAGCTAGAAATTACAAACAAACAAGTGAGGGTTCGTGACATGTCATTATCCCCAAGGATGACCATAGACCTGATGAGAAACCACACTTGCTCTCCCTGTTGTAATTCTGAAGCAAACCATTTTCTGGATCTGAATATATTACTGATAAAGTAATAAAAGTGGATAAAGGATTGTCAGAAATTAATGTGCTTTTTAAAAATAGATACATAAGAAAGCTAAATTTATATGAGGGCTTCCTGTTGGTAATCCAGATGTGTGATGAGTTGAGGTGGATAATTTGGAAAACTACCTTTGAAAACAAAATAGATTTTTCTCAAGATAATTTCAAGAAAGGATACAGAGTTCAAAACTTTAACAAATTCTTATTAAGGTTTTTTAAGCTGTAAGAAATTGTGATAAATGGGTCTTCTGTTCCCATTTAATTCAGTCCTCATCTGATCCTCCCTCATGCTTTTCTGATTCCAGTACCTCTAATATTCTCTGCAAGTAAAAGGCTATGAAAATTCAGTAATGACACAGAGCTGGATCTCCATAGATTAAAATGTTCCCTCTGTCTCATGCCCTGAGTCTTTTTGAGAAAGAGGGTTAATGAAGAGTTTTTCTCCAATTTTTTTTTCTCCACAATGGTAAAGAAATCACAATTATTATTTCCTATTCCTTCAGTATATTTAAATATGAAAATAAAGTTAATTTCTCAATTTCTCATATACTGTTTTCCTCATTTTTGCAGACACACAAAACATGAAAATGTTCTTGATGTTGTGGCTGATCACACGGACAGAGAGCTGATACACTGAAGAACAGCGGGGAGAGAGGCATGCTGGCCATTGTGTACGTGTGGCTCCTGCGTGGCATCGCCACACTTTCCTTGTGTTCAATCAAACATTCTGACAGCACAGTGAAGAAGGAAATTGTGCTTAACCTGAAGATGTGTATATTCCAGGAACCAGAGCATTGTCCAAGGAAACAGTCCATCCCTGTCCAACTGGACGTTTGTGCAGATTTTCAGTAGAAATAAATCATATTCATTTCTTCTAAAAGAGATCCACTAGAAGTGAAAACTTTAAGTACTTCCGTGATCACACGGACAGAGAGCTGATACACTGAAGAACAGCGGGGAGAGAGGCATGCTGGCCATCGTGTACGTGTGGCTCCTGCGTGGCGTCGCCACACTTTCCTTGTGTTCAATCAAACATTCTGACAGCCCAGTGAAGAAGGAAATTGTGCTTAACCTGAAGATGTGTATATTCCAGGAACCAGAGCATTGTCCAAGGAAACAGTCCATCCCTGTCCAACTGGAGGTTTGTGCAGATTTTCAGTAGAAATAAATCATATTCATTTCTTCTAAAAGAGATCCACTAGAAGTGAAAAGTTTAAGTACTTCCATTTGTAAAGAACTGATTTTTAGTCTTACTAACTTGAGAAAATTAAAACATAAATATGTAAAGATTTACATTTACATAAATATTTAAAAGAATTATGGTAATATTATGAAAAACAATAACTTTTTTTTAACATTTAAAGTCAGAAATTTATCTTGAGAGTCTTTTCCTGCAAAACTGTTGTATGGAGTCTACTCTTTAATTTCCATATTTTCAATAAACACTAGAATTTGTCTCCTTCTCTGCACTTGATTGTGAACTGTATATTATAGGTAGGAGCATGCAGCCCACATAATTGAGGAAGCAAGTTACAAATGACTACTTTAATCATGAACTGTATTCAGGACTTGTTCTGAAGGAAAACCTTTGAAAGTCTGATCATCATGAAATTTAGTCGCTTTTAAGTAATCCTTCCTTCCAGATTGGAGAATGTCATTACAAATGTGAAAATACTGACTCATTTCAGGTTTGTTGTTGTTTTAGGATTCCACTGGCTTCTGAAATACTGCTGATGAATAAATGAAAATATGAGCAATGTCTTTTTAATTTAGAGCTGGGGATTTCCTTAATGGAATAAATTTGGGGCCATGTTTGCACTCAGTGTAGTGACTACACACAAGTAGCACACAGTAAAGCACGGTTTTGATTGCCTCGTGCCCCGAGCAGGGGGCTTTCATTTCATTTTCATGCATCATTTACAAGTAGCTGCAGTGATTCCACAAAGTCAGCACATCTCACCAAGTTAACACAAAGTGAACTGGAAGGGAATAAATACATTCTGAGGTATCTAGGCATGTTTGTTTCTGCCCATTGATTGCATTTAAAACACAAGTCATTCAGGAAGAAAGATTCATACTCAAGGTAGGTGTTAGAATGTGTATAGGTCTGCACATTAGAGGAATGTTCACTGAGCTCATTTTAAGGAAACCACACGACTTAACCAAGCTTTGTATTCTAAATTTGGAACATTGGGATGCAGTTTTACATTATTTATATAAATACGTGCTAGGAAAAGCATACTCCTAAAACAATTATGTATTTAACAACAATATTATAATTTTTGGTTATTTGAATAAATCAATTTGGAAGAAAACGATTTTTAAAATCAGTTGAGTAATCCAACAGGATTCAAAATTTTTTGTTTAGGGGACATGAGTTCTATTCATTCAAATTTATACTGAGCAGCTGACAGGGTGACATTGCCATTCTTTGAGACAGAAGATGCAAGGAGAACAGCAGATGTCATTCCTTAGATAGAAATAACCTGAGGGACATCAGAGACCTATTCTGTGGGTCATGAAGAGATCTTAGCTTCAAATATATGATGAGAATTTGTCAGGATAGAGGTGGTATTTAAGCAATAGAATTAAATGTAATTAGACAGGAAAGGACTATGGACAGAGAAAACAAGATGTTTTAGAGCTTCATTCTGGTGTACTCCAAGTGTAGAAGCTGGAAAAAAGAGGAGGGTCCAGTAATGGAAACTGAGGTAAAATAGCTGGTTAAGTAAGAAAAGAACAAAGAGAAAGTGGAGTTCCAGAGTACAGTGGAAGAAATTCTTTCAAAAAACACGAAGTGATTTGAAATGCTGCTTTTGAGTTGTTAAGTGAGAACTGAGAATTGGATTTAGCAGTGAGAGAGTGAATAGACGTGAATATAAAAGAAGATTCAACGAAGCAATGGAGACAATGTCTGAGTGGTGCAGGTGTAAGGCTGAGTAGGTGGAGACAGTCAACATAGATAGCACTTACTGCACAAAAATATTGGAGTGTAACTTAATGGTAGGTGTGAAGTCAAGGGAGGTTTTGTTAACAATCCATAATATTAATGCAGTTTTAATCTAGTAAAAGGAAAAAAAATAATAGTAATATGAATTAAAGAGGACGTAAATGCAGGATTGGTGCCCTTAAATATGGGAGAAGAAATATGACCAGACCTACACAATGAAAGACTGGCCTTAGAGAGCAGAGACGGTTCGCATGTTGTCGACTGGGGTAAGAGCATGTAAAAGAACTCTTCCGTCTGTTGTTTGGTATTTTCTCAGTGAAACAATAAGGAAGACCATTGAGTAACAGTTAAGTATGGGAGACAAGGGATTGAGAATTTGAAGAGAAAAGAATAGGTATAAAATAGTCATCAGGAAGAGTGGAAAAGTGAGTTCACTAAAAAATGTTATCAGATTGCCAGACAGATCATAAATTTGGAATGAAACCAATCAATGTGGCTGTGTATTAATTTCTGGCCTACATAAATCTTTTGATTGTAAAACAGGATAGCTGAAGAGTTGAAATTATGCAGGATTGAGGTTTCCCAATGACCCCCCCCCCCCCCCCCCCCCGGCAAAGGAAAGGTTACAATGAGGGACTTGGAATGTTAGCCACATAAGGAAGGAAGTGAGATCAAATAAGTGGGGTCAGTAAATGGAGTCCCGGTGGATCAAAGACCAGGCTCTGGTGAATGGTGTGGCAGCACAGGGGTGACTGTTGTTGAGTGGAACATTTGAAACAGACTATGCTGACAGGGTCACCACAGGTAACAGAAGTTCTAGTTTAGGATCACAGATCGGATGACTGGGTGAGGGGAGAACACAATTATGGGGACAAAGCATCAAGAATGTCCATGTGCACTACCTTGAACATACATCCAGAACCCATCACATCTCACCAGCAGTCACCCCAGTTTTAGCTATGAGTGATTTCACTGGGACTGTTTCAAGAGCCTCAAAACTTCCACCCAAGGTCTGTTATAATCCATTTGCCATCCACAAGACAGAGTAAGCCTTTTCAAACGTAAATCTAAGGACTTCCAGGTTGCTTTAAAATAATGAGAGTTGCCAAAATCTGAATCTCTCTATGCATCATCTAAAAGCAACAATACAGCTGCGCAAGAGGAACAAATGACTCTCCTACAAGGCAGTCCTTGGGCAGGAGCTAGAGACAGAAAGTGATGCAGACTTCCAGTGTCTGCAAGGAGGGAAATGAGAATCCACGATGAAGAGATGAAGGTCAGGAGCTCACACGTGTGGAAAGAGTCAGGCAAGGGTGTTGGTGTTACAATGAACAAGGAGGAGACGGTGTGGGGGGCTTTAAAGGAAGCAACACAGATAAAATCACTTAAGAAGTAGAGAAAATACTAACAAAGAATATGAAATCGAATAGATAAAAAACACTTGCTGCTGGAAAATCCAAAGGGAGGATCTTACAGATATGTGGCATCTCAGGCAGTACTCTTGGGAATACATCACTCTGGGCAAGAGAGATGAACTTGGAAAGCAGCAGTCCCCTTTGAGATTCAGGAATAAAGGGGAAAATTACAGCAAGTAGACTAAGGTAAATCAGGAATCTGTGTTTAAAAAAAAAGCAGAAAATTATAAAATCAGGAAGCACCCTAAATCTCTACCTCCATGAAAACTATAGAAGAAACCGCACCTTACTATAAGAATAGAAACTGTGCTCTTGAGCCAAGAAACTATAATTATCTAATAAAAACCTTAAACCATTTCTGTATACTGTTGTTACAGTTGATCCTAGAATATAAAAATATGTAATGAGCAAAAAACATCAGTTGATGTCTGTCTTAGTCCATTTGTGCTACCATAACAAAATATCTAAGACTGGGTAATTTATAAAGAACAGAAATTGACTTTTTACATTTCTGGAGGTTGGGAGTCCAAGATCAAGGTACCAGCAGGTTTGGTGTCTGGTGAGAACCAGGTCTCTGAGTTCCAGACGGTGCCTTGCTACTGTGTCCTCTGGAGGGGAGGAAAGCTGTGTCCTCACATGGCAGAAGGGAGGGAAGGGACAAAAAACAGGGGGATGGACCCCTTCTGTCAACCCTTTTATGAGAGCACCTGATCATTCATGCGGGCATCTCGGCTGCCTTAATCACCGCCTATGGCCACACCTCTCAATGCTGTTGCATTGGGAATTTAGTGTTAATGTAAATTTTGGATAAGAAAAAAACATTCAAACTATTGCAACATCTAAAGAAATATTCTGGCTTTCTATTTCTTTTTGTGTGCACATAGGCAGCTTGCATCTATCAACAAATTTCTCCATTTCAACAAATTTATCCATTTTTGGCCTAAAGGTATTCACAATATTCCCATTCATTGATTTTTCTCCATTGTTTTGCTGTTTTCATTTTCATAGATTTCTGCTCTTATTCATACCTTCGTTTCCTTCTGATTGCTGTTGGCTATTTCACTGGAGGTATTAGCCAGTGTATTAAGGCAGAAAAAAGAAGCAGCAAAGGTTTCCAACTGGAAGGAAGAAAATAAAACTATTTTCATTTGCAGAAGAGTATTGCCTACATTGGGATTCTAAAATCTCCACCAGTAATCTACTAGAAAAAGATAATTTAGTAAGGCCACAAGATGTCAGGGTAATATTCAAAACTTTATTTTTGTGTACTATCAATAAGTGGTAATCAAAAATTTTATGGGTACATTTTAAAGAACAACAACAAAAAAAATGATTGCTTATAATTCCAGAGGCTGAGAAGTCCAAGATCAAGGCACTGGCAGGTTTGGAGTCTGGTGAAGGCCCATTCCTTCTAAATGTCCTTGCATGGTGGAAAAAAAATGAAAAAGCAAAAAAGGGCCTAAGCTAGTTCCATTCAGCCCTTTTATAAGAAGACTTGAATCCATTTGTGAGGGTGGAGCCCTGATGATTTCATCACTTTCAAAAGGGCCCACCTCTTAACACCATCACAATGAGGATTAGTTTCAACATGAATTTTGGAGGGGACACACATTAAAATTACAGCAGATATAAATTCTTCCAAACTGACTATAGATTAAATCTGGTGCCAATCGAAAATGCCGTAGTAGTTGTTTTGAGGAAATTCATAAGTTAATTCTAAAGTCAATGGTCCTAGAACATATAAAACAATTCTGAAAAGGAGGCATGAAGTTGGAGATTTCACAATACTTATTTCAAATCTTACTAGAGCTACTGTAATCAAGGCAGTCAGGTGGTAATAAAATAGACATAGGTATTAATGCAAAAGCATATACAATTTAGAAATACACCCACACCTATATGTTCAATTAATTTAAACTCTGGTTACTAGAGGCAGGTAAGGGAAGGGCGGATAGTGAGAAGCTGGTTAATGGACACAAAATTATAGCTAGAAAGGAAAAATAAGTTCTATTGGTGTACAGTTGAACCAGGCATCTATAATTAACAATAATGTACTGCATGTTATCAAATAACTAGAAGAGAAGAGATCAAACGTTCACATCACAAAGAAATAATAAAGTTTTGCAATGATAAATATGCTAATTGCCCTGATTAGGTCATCACACTGTTAACATGCATTGAAATACAACTCTGTATCTCATAAATATGCATAATAATTATGCTTCAATGAACTTTTTTTGTTTTAAAAAAGGTAAAGGTGCTGAAATAATTTATGTAGAAAGAACAATTTTTTCAATGAACTGAAAAAGAGCCTAAGCTAGTTCCCTCAAGCTGGAAAAAATGGACATTTGTGTGTAAAAAATAGTCTCCACGAATACTTTACAATGTATATAAAAATTAACCCAAAATAAACCAGGAGTTCAAGTGTAAAAACTAAAATTATAAAATTCCTAGGAAAAATAGAGGAGAAAATATTTATAAACTTGTGTTGGGATAAGATATCTTATGGGACTCCACAACACAAACCAAAAAAGAATAAAAGTTGTACTTCATCAAAATTAAACACCTCCCTTCTTCCAAAGACTCAGCTAAGAAAATGAAAACAGCAGCCACAGAATAGGGAGAAAATATTTGCAGAACTCAGACTGAAAGAGGACTTATATCCAGAACACCTAAGGAACTTTCACATTTAAACATGAAGAAAAAAATGAAGGCATTAAAAAAAAGTGGGCAAAGAATTTGAACAAACCCTTTAGAAATGAAAAGAAACAAATGGCAAATTATCAGATGAAATATACAGCATTAGCCATTTGGGAAATGCAAATTTAAAAAATGGCATTTGTTAGAAAAGTTAAAAGAAAAAAGCAAAAATCTGATATTACCAATAACTGGAGAAAATGTGGAGCAACTAAAACTCATACACATTTTGAGTGGGAATGAAAAATGATACAGACGCTTTGGAAGATAGTTTGGCAATATCTTATCAAGTTAAACAAGATCTTAAATGCGTCACCCCTAGGTAATTAAGATAAATGTAAGTGTATATGCACACAAAGACCTGTACATAAATTTTAGTAAAATCTTTACTTATAATTTGTCAAGTGTAAATAACCCAAATTTTCATGGTGAAGGTAAGCAGAATAAAATAGAAGAAACTACTGATCCGTGCAATCACATAAATGAATCTGGAAAGTATTACGTTAAGTGAAAAAGTCCACACAAAAAGACTACATATTCAATGATTCCATATATGTACTACATTTGGAAAGGGAAAACAACAGAAACAAAAAACAGGTTGGTGGTTGCCAGCG
The DNA here is from genome assembly GCF_000696425.1 of Galeopterus variegatus. Lineage (NCBI taxonomy): Eukaryota > Metazoa > Chordata > Mammalia > Dermoptera > Cynocephalidae > Galeopterus > Galeopterus variegatus. The sequence goes on from NW_007731898.1 coordinate 62,386, forward strand.
GCTGGGGATGGGAGGAGGTGATGTCTACAAAGGGGCATGGGAGAACATCATGAGGTGAAGGGAATCTATTTCTTTAATATACTGGTGGCTAATTGCATCATTTACCAAATCTCATAGAACTGTACATCTAAAAAGGGTGAGAGTTTAACATAAATCACTAAACCTGATTTTATATATATATATGAAGATTATATCTACATATACATATGAAGATTAGGTTAGTGTTTCCAAAATGTACATGCACATATCTGGAGCAACTTATTAAAAATGCAGATTCTGAAACGTTAGGCTTGTGGTGCAGCCTGAGACTGAGCATTTCCAACAAGTGGTCAGGTGATTCCCTTAACACTAGCCTGTGGACCATTCTCACATAGCAAGGGATTAGGCTACACCCTGGTGTAAATCAGATTGGACTATACCTATGGAGTTAAAAACAATGAAAAAAATTGGCATAAATCGTGGTCCATAATTTGGAAAAGACCTTGAAATTTTGGGGAGTTGAAAATCTTACCCTGAGGCCCTAGTTAGCTGAAACCTTTCAATTAAGTAGAGTCTACAGGGAAGGAATTCTTGGGTTCAGCCAAATAAAGGTTTACAAAATTTGTCAGTTGATTTTGCTTTATATAAGCCTTCTTAATGTCAAAAAAGTGTACATTTCCAAGATTTCATTCATGAAATTCTTGTGAAATTTTGTGCCTAAATCCACTCTTCTTACAAGATATAATGAATATAAGATTTATGTTTTAATACCTAAACTGTTGGAGGCTGTGTGATATTTCTAGTAAGAATCGAATTTGGAATAGGCATGGTATGTCCCTGAGCAGGTCCAGGATTATAGTGCAGCCCTGCTCTATGTTAATATCCTATGGAAAGTAACATATTATTGCTTCCTTCTAATTAGGCCACAGGAAATTAGTAAGGAAGATGCTTCTTTTTATCCATTTATGGAGGAAAACTTTTACAGTGTCAAGTCATACTCCATTTCTAATTTTCTTTGATTTAGTTGATTGCAAAATGAGACCCTCACAAATTAACGTAGTAGATACCAGGCTATAAATGGCTTAGCATAATTTATGCCATAATGTTAACTTTACTTAATTTCTTAAATGATAATAAGGATACAGTCAAAGTGTTTGTACAATATTAGAAACATACTTTCCTCCTGGGGATAGTTATGAATGCATCATGTCTTAAATATTTTATTTTCTAGGTTGCAATCCTTATGAAAGAGAAATATTTTTAAATACTCCTTATCTTTATTAATGATAAATATAAAAATGAGGAATCTATATGAACAAAAATGCCATCAAAAATTATCTTTTATAAGTGTATTTACTCTAATAACTCAGTAAAATCCACCTTTGTTATTTCTGTTTATTCTACAATTTTATCTCAGAATTTGTCTACTTTTTTCCAGTCTCCAATTTTTTTTCATATCATCTTCCCAAAATATAACATATAAAACTGGAAATTAACATCTGATATTAAATGAGGAGGAAATGAGAATCAATACAGATGACCTTCCCCAGCAAGAGGGACTATGTCAGACTTTGCCATTCAGGCCAGAGCCTTTTAGTAATTTTTTTTTAACACTAAAATCTACTAAATGATTTATATTGTTAAGTGGAAAAAATATTGCCATTCCGGCCGGCCTGGTGGTGCACTGCTGTAGTGCGCCGCTTGGGAAGCGCGGTGGTGCTCCCGCCGAGGGTTCGGATCCCACATACAGACCGGTTCCCGCTCACTGGCTGAGCGAGGTGCGGGGGCAACACCGAGGGTTGTGATCCCGTTGCCGGTCCCGGTCCGGTGCAGGCGCGACACTGAGGGTTGCGATCCATTGCCGGTCACGAAAAAAGACAAAAAGGAAAAAAAAAATATTGCCATTCCTAAACTGTGTTTTTGTAACTGTAATGTGCTCAATTGACTTAAATATTGAAATACCCCAATGGATATTTTGTGGGATATCTTATTGTAGAAAACTTGGATTGACACTGAATTCTTGTTCACAGGGGAAGAAGTATAGTGTATTGACTTTGCTTTCTGCCTATCTTATATTTTTCAGTTGAGTTTTTATTGGGTTTGTGTTTTTAATTATTTTATTCATGTGAGTCACTGACAATCCCACAAAAATTAAAAAAATAATAATCTTATGAAGTCTTTGACCTCAGATAACATCTTAACCGGTCACTAAAAACCCAGCCACTGCTGATATGATATCCCTTTGAGATACACAACTGAACCAGACTTTTATAATGTATATCTACTGGCAGAGCTAAACCAGTTGAGTTTAATCAGATCAGAGTTCTTGATGCTCAGTGGGAAGCCACAACACTCTGGGTTTAGCTCTTGTCAAATCTCATCAGTGAAACAAGGGGTGGGTCAATACTAAGATTAGAAACCTCTAAAAAAAAAAAAAGAATTGGTGTCAATTCCTCTTTGAATGTTTGGTAAAATTCTGCTGTGAATCCATTACAAACTATTCCAAAAGATTGAAACAGACGCAAAACTCCCAAACTCATTCTATGAAGCAAACATCATCCTGATACCAAAACCAGGTAAAGATATAACCAAGAAAGAAAACTACAGGCCGATATCCTTGATGAATATAGATGCAAAAATCCTCAATAAAATATTAGCAAACAGAATACAACAACACATATGCAAAATTATTCACCACGATCAAGTGGGATTCATCCCACGGATGCAAGGGTGGTTAAACATACGCAAATCAATAAATGTGATCCACCATATTAATAAAATCAAACACAAGGACCATATGATCATCCCTATTGATGCCGGAAAAGCATTTGATAAAATCCAACACTCGGCTCTCTCTCCACCTTCCG
>NW_007731898.1:65592-76669 GCF_000696425.1 Galeopterus variegatus
ATGAAAAAAAATAAAAATAAAAAAATAAAACCTTATGTAAATGGAAAAAAAAATTAACAGGAATGATTGCTGGTGGCACAGTAGATGGCGCTACTGCCTCTGAGACATTTTTAATGAATATCACTGGTAGGAGGTCACTACTTTAAAAAATGTAACTTGAAATCCACCAGGTAGAATCATAAAAGCCACCTTATTTCCTTACTTCTTTTGCCAAACAAGTGAATGTGTCAGAGTTGCGTTTTCTTACCACTTATAAAAAATGCAAGAAAGCTCTCACAAAATACCCCTCCCTCCAAAAGGAATGAAAAGTAAACACTGACCATGCTCCCGAACCCCCCACCCCTCCCAACAGGCTTCCCTGGTCAGTAAATGCCAGATGCACATGGCAGAGAATCACGGAATTTAGCTGCAGTGAGAGGCCTCCTTGCCATCTTTCCTTACTTTTCCTTTTATGGATTTACTTCATTAACATTCAATTTCATGGAATTAGTGATTGAGTCCAGAGTATAAAAATATCTTGTTATTATGAATCATAGAACCACAGATTATTAGGTTGAAAAAATCCTAGAATCTTGGACTTCTACCACCCATTTCTTTCACCACATCTTGTCTATGATGAAAACCAGGAGTACAGGAAATAACACATTTCCTCACTGTGCAGCTATGTCTGTGAGAAGGCCCTTAAGTCCTGTCAAAGTGTGTCTCCCTGTAAATCCTAACCCAGAATTTGTTTCCAAATTTGATTCTTAGGTAACAGACCTGCCTTGTAGACCCATACAGAAGGCTATTCCTCTTTCATGTGGAAGTTTCGTATTTTAAATTCTCCCAAAGTCATTTTTTTACACATGAAACATTTAAATATCTTCTTACAGGACAGACTTGAGTTGCTTCATGATTGCAGTGTTGGCATTTAAAATAAATTCCAATTTTTCTATCTCCATGTTAAAGTTTGCTCTGTAGTAACAATCACTGGGGATGACAGAATTTCCAGGAAAATATTTACCAGTTCTGTTTTATATCTCCTCAATAATCTCATGGTTGGTGATTGGCCTTTTAAGATGGATTTCCCTCTAGAAAAATTAGAAAGAACTGAAACTCGAATTTGATTTTCCAGAATTAGACATCACATTCCATTAATGTATGTAATGTTGCTGTGATTCACTCACCCCTTTACAAATTCATTCGTTCATTCATTCATTCAAAGTGTGCAAGGCTATATGCTAAATTTATAAGATATCTAAAGAATCAGTCATCAATCCTGGTAACAAAAGAAAACGGTTATAAAGAAACATAAAATACATTATGTTATGGTAGAGCATGCAATAATACCCTAAGGTTAAGTGTTATGGTGATTCATAGATTATGTTTAGGTGCAGGTCAACTTTATTCTCTAAAGATTTCTATACAATTTATCATTTGAACAATTTTATATACAATTCATTTTAAGCAATAAGTTCTCTTCGCTTTAGTAGTAAATTACGACAGCTGGACATTTTGTTGTAAAGGGAAAAACATCTTCTAGAGGGTATTGTAGAGTACTGACTTGGCATAGTTTTTAATCATCATAATCCCCTAAATGCAAAACATTTTAGTAAATGAAATATTACATTACATTCTGTATAAATACTTTTGCTCTGTGGTTGCTGAGATGTTATGGGTGCTGATCTTTGGACTGGTCCTAACAAACCTTTGAAACCTATGATCTATAATCCAAACAACCAAAACCCAATTGTATTAAGCAGATATCATGTGTTATCCAGGCACTTAAACAGGTAATTTTACATTTACTTTTCTTACAAAGCTTGCAAAGTAGATATTATTAGACCCAACATGACAGAGAAAGTAATCAAATTTTAAACGTGTTCAATCACTGATTTTGTCTTATAGCTAGTATGTGTCAGATCCTGTACTGATGTGACTGTAGCAGATGTGCGTTAAATGTTTTACACTTTTCAGTTAATATTCTCATTTTCATGCTTACCAAAATTGCTTTTCTTGGCAGAGGAACAGGATTGGTAAAACACGTGATCAAAGAAGGAACTGTTGACAGGAGCTTCCCAATCACAATGGTGACAACGATTTGTTTTACACTTTTCAGTTAATATTCTCATTTTCATGCTTACCAAAATTGCTTTTCTTGGCAGAGGAACAGGATTGGTAGAACACGTGATCAAAGAAGGAACTGTTGACAGGAGCTTCCCAATCACAATGGTGACAACGATTAGCATCTTTATTTAAAACCAATAGGCTTTAGGAAAGGCAGGTGTAATGGGCATTTCTCTTTCTCTGGAGTTTCTGAAAAGGGTGTAATTATTTGGCCTTTTCTTAAAGGCAAATATCTGAAATACATATCCACCAAAGTACACAGAGAGGGCTTCACTCAGATTCTATCCTAAAGTGAATCTACTTAGAAATTACTCTAAAGCATTTTAATGCACAGATTTTTAGAGTTCAAGTGATAGTTGTGAGAATAGAAGAAATTTGAAATTGGTACAGCTTCAGGCTCTGTTTTCTTTAATGTATTAGAATAATGAAGTTAGTGTCTATGTTTCAGGAAAATGGAGGATGACATCCACTATTGATTCTGCACCGGTTGAGCACAATATTATAATAATCCATCCCAGTCAGCTTGACCTTTTACTGATTTGGCTTTTACCTTGAGTGGGAGGAATAAAGAGGAATAAAATAAAGGTGCCCATATGAGTCAAGGATAACATAGGAATTGTCACATCCCTAGACTTTATTATTATTTATCATTACAGCACAGTGATTCATCGAGCCATTAATCTCATTAGAGAACTGTAAAGTCAGGATGGCGGGCCATGGTGAAGCTTCATAGGATCTGCTCAGCAATGAACTTTGTGCATTTTTCAAGGTCTCCATAAGAAAACGCGCCTTAAAAGCAATCAAGGGGACCGCAAGTATCTGTCACAGCTCAAATATCACTGCTGTAAAGTTATCCGGGATCTTCCCACTTAAAAATCAATTCCTCCTTCCTACATATTGTACTTCTATTATAGGTCATGGATTATAATCATAGAATGTTACAATTCCAGGAAGGCACTTAAGAATTAGGTGATGACTAATGCCACGATGCTCGTGGGAGGGATAGGGACCTTTTTAGAACACTTGTCTCCTCCACTAGACTATAGTTACTGGTTTTTAAACCCAGTCCTCCAAGCGATATTTGTAACTTGCACTTCACATCTCAGAATATTAGTGAATAAGATTGTCCAGGCAAGAAAAGCAGATTAAGGGAAGAAAAGAAAATGACAGAGTTGTGAGCAGCATTTCATGGCTTTGAAATAGGTAAAGAGGCTTTTGAAAGCAGAGGCAGGAGTCTACTAACACACAGGTGTTACAGAAAACAGGCAACAGTCAATCAGAAAAGGAGTGTTGGTTTTGCAGAAAAGCAGCAGTAAATCTTCAATGCAGGGTGAGGATTATTGAATTTAAAACATTTTAGCACTAGCTCCAGTTCCATACCCATAAAGAGTATGTGAAATGTAGAGGTGGTTGCCTATTATGTTGGTCCCTGAACTGCACATCTGCATGATTACTGTCATTTTTAAAATTTTGAAAATGTTGTGTGTATGTGTAGAGCAGAGATACCAGTATAATGTGAACAAAGCAGTGTTGCACTATGTTTAAGAGTGTGCGAGCTAATGCCAGAATGCCAGGTTTCAGATCCTGTCTCCGCCAATTCTGCACGATGTGACTTTGGGCTGTCACTTACACCTTTAAGCCTCGTTTGTAAAATGGGGATAATAATAGTATTTACTAAAGAAATAAATATTAGAGCAAAAATTTCTATGAGAAAATCTTAGTGGCTATGCATGTCAGGAGCTAGATATTGCACCAAAAACATGGCCCATAAGAGAAAAATAGAAGACAAACAGGACTTCATTAAAATTTACAACTTTTGGACTTCAAAAATACTGTTGAGAAAATGAAAAGACAAATGAAAGACAAGGAGGAAGCATTTAAAAACATTTATCTGATAAATAACTTGCATCCAGACAACATAAAGAACATAACTCAAAAATAAAGAGACAAATAATCCAATTAAAACATTAGGAAAAGATTTGGATGGATATTTCTCTAGAGAAGATGCAATATTGGCCAATAATACCTGAAAAAATGTTCGACATCATTAGGTGTTATGGAAATGAAATTCAAAACCACAACGCAATTCCACTTCATATCCACTAGAATGGATATAATCAAAATGACAGAAAATTCCTACTGTTGGCAAGGATGAAGAGAAACTGGAACCCTCGTATAATTTCATGTGGGAATATAGAATGTTACAGCTGCTTTGGAAAACAGCTTCTAGTTCCTTTGCCTGAACATAAATTACCATAAGACCTTAAAATTCCACTCTTAGGAATCTGTCTAAGAGTAGAAACATACACCCACATAAGGAAAAATAGCAGCATTATTCATAATACCCCAAATCCCCAATGAATGGAAAACTAAAATATGGTATATCCATAAAATGGTACATGACTTAGTAATGAAAAGAACCATTGATACATGCTACAACATGGATCAACCTCAAACACAGTACAAATGACAGAAGCTGGAAAGGAAAATGTACATGTTTTGCATAAAAGTGAAATATATGAAAATATATATATGAAATATATAGAAAGTGCAAGTTTATAGACACAGAAAGAAGGTAAATGGTTGTCTTGGCTTGTATTGGTAGTAGATATTTACTACAAACAGATTAGTACATGTTTTGCATAAAAGTGAAATATATGAAAATATATATATGAAATATATAGAAAGTGCAAGTTTATAGACATAGAAAGAAGGTAAATGGTTGTCTTGGCTTGTATTGGTAGTAGATATTTACTACAAACAGATTTGAGGGAACTTTTTTTGTGTGATAGAAATGCCTTAAATCTGTACTGTGGTGATGTATGCACAACTCTATAATTTTACTAAATGCATTCAATTCTATACTTTAAATGGGTGAATTTTATGGTATGTAAACTATCACTCAATAAAGTTACTAAAAATACAAATTATGAGAAAAGGGTAGAGAAGATTACAAAAGCATTACTTACCCCTATATATCTATTGAAGCTCCTATAAACAGAAATATTTACATTGTCTAACCTACACCAATAACAACAAAAAAATTTTGTTGATTTTCATTGCTTTATGGAGATAATGCAATCAGCTACGATATTGCGTGTAAATTGCCCAATAGAAACTCTTTTATAGAAATAATTTCATAAATATTAGATATAAATAATTATGATTTTCAAGAAAAGCACAAAGTACATACATTGAGGACAGGATAGACTTTTCAAAAAATAGTGCTGAGAAAGCTGGATGTCCATATGCAGAAGAATGAAACTAGACTCCTACCTTTGCCATATACCAAAATCAACTCAAAATTGGTTAAAGACTTAAATATAAGACTTAAAGCTATCAAACTCCTTGAAGAAAACATAGGGGAACACTTCAGGATGTAGGACTGGGCAAAGACTTTGTGAATAAGACCCCAAAAGCAGAGGCAACAAAAGAAAAAAATAATCAGATTGTATCAAACTAAAAAGCTTCTGCATAGCAAAGGAAAGAATCAACAGAGTGAAAAGACAACCCACAGGGTGAGAGAAAATATTTGCAAACTATGTATCTGACAAGGGATTCATATCCAGAATATACAAGGAACTCAAACAACTTAACTGTAGAAAACTGAATAATCCAATTAAAAAGTGGGCAAAGGAGCTGAATAAACATTTCTCAAAGGAAGATATACAAATGGCCAACAGGTACATGAAAAAAATGCTTAGCATACTAATCATCACAGAAATGCAAATCAAAACCACATTGAGAGATCATCTCACCCCAGTTAGACTGGCTATTATCAAAAAGACAGAATAACAAATGCTGGTGAGGATGTGGAGGAAGGGGAGCATTACACTGTTGGTGGGACTGTAAATCAGTATGGCCATTATGGAAAACAGTCTGGAGCTTCCTCAAACAACTGCAGATAGAACTGCCGTATGACCCGGCAATCCCACTGCTGGGTATGTGCCCAAAGGAATGGAAATCATCATGTTGAAGGGATACCTGCCCTGCCATGTTCATTGCAGCTCTATTTACAATAGCCAAGATATGGAACCAACTTAAATATCCATCAATGGACAACTGGATAAGGAAAATGTGTTATATATACACAATAAAATACTACTCAGCCATAAAAAAGAATGACATTCTGCCATTTGAAGAAACATGGATGAACTTAAAGAAAATTATGTTGAGTGAAGTAAGCCGGACACAGAAAGAGAAATACCACATCCTCACTCATAAAGTGGGAGCTAAGAAAGAAAGGAAGAAGGAAAGGAAGAAAGGAAGAAAGAACAATCGCAATAATACCTTGAACTTTCAGAAGGAGAGAACAGAACTGTGTCTACTAGAGGTGGGAAAGGACGAGGGGGAAGAGGGTTAGGGAGAAATTGGTTAATGGCACAAAGAATGACTATGTTTGTAATGACGAATATGCTAATCGTCCTGATTTGATCATCATGTATGGTACACAGGTATTGATAGTCAAATTTGTACCCCACAAATATGCATAATCATTACGTTTCAAAAAATTAATGTCAATTTTATAATTATTTGATATAAATATACGTGCATGTATGTTTATATCCATTTTGTAAACTTAAATATATTCATTTGAATTTTTTCTCATATAAAAAGTAGATTAATTTTATCACTTGAACATGTTCACAAAATTGTGTGCTTTTTATTCATATAAATTATCATAACTTTATTTTTACTATAACAGAAATTATTTTTGATAAATCCCATTCTTCTTGTGCATTCTTTCTATTTTTAATTATGTGTAAGAATGAAACAGAACAGGGTTAAAAATGCTTAAGAATGGTTTGAATAAAAATGAAATGAGTGTCTCTATCTTCTACCAATTTAAAAATGAGAAAATTATCAGTAATTTACAAGCTTCTTGTTTGTCTCTTGTCAATACCAACTGATCCTGTATTCACCAGAAGTAACTGCTATCTTGATTTTTGTTAGTTTTCTCTTTTTCTTTGTTACTAGCTTTTAACAGGTGTGTGTGTGATTGAAAGACATTGTTTAGTTTTGAGTTTTAACTACATGTAAGTGGAATAGTACTATACACTTTTTTTCTGTCTTCATTCAACATTATATGTTTGAGGGTAGTACTTGTTATATGTAGGCAATCTAATTTTATCTTCACTAATGATAGAATTTCATTGAATGACTACTTCACAATTACTTATCCATCACATAAAGACATTGCGGATTGTCCCAGGTTTTGCTCTTATGGATGACACTGCTGTGAATGTTGATATTTGTCTTGTGTCGTTCCTATGAGAAAGTCTTTCTCTCTATTTTGCGGCTGAGTTGTGAGATATGTTCACGTTCATTTTACGAGCTAATGCCAAATTGTTATGTAGTTTCTTTTTACCATTGACAGACTAGCAATGTGTGTGAGCTCTTCATGTTTCAAATTATCACTAGTACTTAATAGATCTTAGATATTGCCAATCTGAGGATGTGGAATGTAAATTAATTATGTTGTTGAATTTTGCTTTTCTGATTATGAATAAATTAGAACATATTCTCCAATGTTGATTGACCACTGAGTCTCCTCTTCTATGAAGATTTATATCCAGGTAATTGATATTATCAATAAATGGCTGTTAAAATATTTTACTTACATATTTTCTTGTTTATTTTTCATACATAGAAATGCATCCTTTTATGAATTGATCTTATATCCAGAAACTTTGCTAGTTTCCCTTATGAGTTCTATTTATTTGTAGAGTCTTCAGGATTTTCTATATAAATAAGCACACTGTCTTTAAAAGAAAAGGATAAGTATCAGTACTTGTTTCCTTTCTGTTTCTTATACTTTTCCTGCCCCTTTGACTTATTGCAGTGGTTCGAACATACAGGTTAATGATAAATAGAAGTGGTGGTATAGGAACCGTCCTGTTGTTCACAGTGGTAAAGAAAATGTTTTTATAGATACTTTTCTCAATGTTTCTATAGATTTTGGTACATATCTTGTATAAAATTAAGAAAGTGGCCTTGTATGCTACTTTGTTGAGACGTTTTATAGTAAATAGATGTTGAATTTTTTCAAGTTTTTTTCTGCATGTGTGGATACGATTTAATGTTATTTATGATATTCTCCTTTATCTATAAATTTAGTAAGTTAAATTGATAGATTTTCAAAGTTACTTTTTATTCCTGGGATGAACTTTATTTTACGTATGTACATATATACATATATACACACATGAGGGTATTTCAAATAGTTTTTGGAAAAATGGCATCAAAAGATAATACTAATCTTTCCATGAACTATGTGAAGACCCCTGATATATACATACAAATATATATGTATTCATATATATATATATATATATATATATATAGTTTTCTCTTGATGCCATAACAAATTACCACAAACTCAGCAACTTATAACACAGTCTTATTATCTATCTTTCAGTCCTGTAGGTCAGAAGTCCAGTGTGAGTCTCACCAGGCTAAACTCAAGTTGTCAGCAGGGCTGACCCTTTCTGGAGACTGTAAGGGAGAGTCCATTTCCTTGAACATTCAGGTTGTTTGCAAAATTCAATTCCTTGCAGATTTAGGACTAAGGACCCTGTTTCTTTGCTGGCTGTCAGGCAAAGGCTGTTCCCAGCCTGTGGAAGCTTTCCACATGCTTTGGCTTAAGATCTCTTCCTCCATCTTCAAATCCAGCAATGAGGTGGCCAGAGTCCTCCTCATGATTCAGATCTATCCTGCCTCTTGTTCCATTGGTAAATCTCTCTGACTCACTCTCCTGCCCTCCTCTTCCACTTGTAAGGATCCATGTGATTATATTGGGCCCATCCTAGGTAATCTTAAATAATCTCCCAATTTTTATTTCACCTTCAAAGTTCCTTTTTTGTCATGTAAGGTTACACATTCACAAATTCCAGGGATTGGTATAGACACATATGGTGGCCATTGAACTGCCTACCACCACAGTATAATTTTAGAATATATTTTATATATATATACACATATATTTATTAAATGTACAATGCATATTTATCTATTACTTTTATTGTGTATTATATATCTTTATTAAATTAGTGTTTTGTCTTTTTTATCCTATACTTGTGTTTGCAAATTTTTTGCATTCCTAATACTGTTTATTTGTAACATCTCTTTTTCTTTTTATTTGGTTAATTGTGACAGTAGTTTGTCTACCTTGACAAAGAAAGAACATTTGTGTCTGTGGTTCCTTTTGTTGTTTGGTTAATTTATTTTTGCTTTCTCTTATCTTTATTGCTCCCTTCATTCATTGTTTGTATTTATTTTGCTTTTCTACATCTATCTCCCTATGTTTCAGACTTAAACATTTTATCATTTTCTAATATAAGCACTTAAAGGTATAATTTTGCCAATAATTAACACTTTATATCCACTAATTAACACTAATGTCCAATTCTTGGTATTTCTGATTTTCATTATGATTTCTCATTTAATTCATAGGTTATTTTGAAGTGTTTTTCTTAGATTCAAAATATATGTGAATTTTCTAGATATATTTAGAGAAAAGAGATATGAACATAATGCTAGTTTTTAGAAAATTGATAAAAATGTTTGTTATGTAGTTGTGTGGTTCAATTATATGACTATGTATCTTACCATAATATTTACCATAATATTAAACATTCTATACCTTTACTGATTTTTCTTTGCTTGATCTACTAGTTAGGGAAAGAAGTCTATTAAACATACACTGCGGTCGTGAATGTGTCTACTTCTACAAATTCTGTCAAATTTCGCCTTTTGTTTTCTAGGATGTGTTATTAAACACACACTATAATTTTAATTATTTATTAGTTGTATTCACATATTATAATATCTTAACCATAATTACATCTTCCAGCTACTTATAGCTTCCTCTAACTATTTTTCTAGTTGATACCTTCCTATCATTTTGTTTCGACATTTTGCTGTCACGATATTTTAAGTTTGGGTATTGTAAACAACATATAGATGAATTTTCTTAATACTTTTTAACAAACTTTGTCTTTCCACTACATCAAGTCCATTTACATATTTTATAATAAATAATATATTTGAATTTATTTCTACCACCTTCTTTTGTACTTTCTATTTGTCCTACAAGTGTTTTGGTTGTCTTTTTTTTTTTTAAATCTTTCTACTATTTCAATTTAGAATTTCACTTTCCGTAAATTTTTAATCTAATTTTCATACGTCTTTTATTTCCATTTCTTTAGTGATCACCCTACAAAGTCTAATACCAAGCAATATCATTATCCTTCTCAAACCAGGACCAATTTGGAACATATTGTCTCCGTTCATCCCCTCTTAGATCATATGCCGTGTGTGTGTGTGTGTGTGTGTGTGTGTGTGTGTGTGAGAGAGAGAGAGAGAGAGAGAGAGAGAGAGAGATTGATTTAAATTTTAGCTTCAAAAGATATTATTTATCATATAGTTACTCTTTTCTTTTATTTAAAATATATATTTTTAATTTTTCCATGCTTGGTCTTGTTTTTCTCAAGCTGCTGTAAAAGTTGTCACCTGCCCTGCATTTTGGGTGTATTATGTTTAATTGTTAATTGTTAATTTTTTCTTTTCTATTTTTTTCCTTTTTTAAAATAATCTGATAATTCTTTATAATTTATTTTATGTCCATGTTTCAAACTTTTATTTCTTTAAATATATTAAGCATAGATATTTAGTGTTTTGCATTTGCTGTGCCAATGTATTTAGTCTCTGTATGCCTATTCTTCTTGTTATTAGTGCTTTCAAATGTGCCTACTTTCTTTGTGATTTTAGTGATTTTTAAATTTGAAGTGCTCATTTATGAACATCTTTATTAATAAAAAATTTTAAGACCTGAAAAGAAGTGGGTTTCTTCACAGAATATTTGCAGTATCTTCTGTCAGGTTGTAAGTAGCACAACCATACTAACAAACATTTACACTAAATTTTCTTTTTTCTTTTTCCTTTTTGTCTTTTTTCGTGTCCGGCAACGGAT
>NW_007731898.1:77255-81120 GCF_000696425.1 Galeopterus variegatus
GGCAGGAGCGCTGCCACGCTCCCAAGCGGCGCACTGTAGCAGTGCGCCACCGGGCTGGCCCCTACATTAAATTTTCAAACTGCAAACCTCTATGAGGGCTAGCTTGTGGATTTTATGGGCAGTTTCATCTCACCCTACTAGCTAAGTTCTAAAGCTCAAACAAGCAAATTTCCTTGAAGCTCTTAGAGGAACTTATGGGTAGGTGTATTTCTGCTTCATTTTGTCACAGAACTTGAGGAGTTTAGGAAAGTATAAAGCATTCTGGAATCCCAGCTTAAAAAGAAGAGCTTACTCTTATTAGATTTTCCAATTTGAGCAGTCACTGGACTTTGTCTACTATCTTCTGAGTTTCAAAAGGCTGTAAAAACTTAAAGATCAAGTACACAATTTTGTAAGTGCCACAAAGACAAAAATTGCTTAACTGCTTTGTTTACATCTTTGGTTTCTTTCTTGCCAGCCTATGCATGCACATAATAAATTCCCTTTAGTTTTTAATCCAATATTTATAGTTATTTGCAGTGAAAGCATACTTTCTTTCTTTAGTTTGCACTATTGCCAGACATTACCATTTCAGAGTTTTAGCTTCATGGTAGCAAAAAATAATGTCTGTTTTTACTCACTATTATAGATCTGTTCCTTAACCTGAACCTGGCACATTGTACATTCTCAGTAAGAATTTGTCAAACGATAAAATGAATTCATTGGTGGAAAAGAAATGCTACCTTAATTCAATAGTTTGAATTGAAATGCTTTAATTATATTGTTATATACGGCACCAAGCAAGAAACATTTTTCCCTGTCACAGTGCACCTAGTTAAGACAGGTTGGCACTGAGACAGCTTCCTGGTTGCTCCTGCTCTCCTTTCTGCCATAAGATTTCCCAGGGAGGTCAGTCGTAGGCAGACTGAAAAATTGGCAAATGTCATCAGAAGCAAATGACATCAGAAATGTCTCCAGTCTGGGTCTCTGCTAGTTACGAAGTTTCTAAGATCTAAACATACCCTCACATGCCCTTTTTATCATGTCCTGCATACCACATTTCTACTTCAAAGTACCTGTGAGACTGTGGAAGGGAAAAGGGAAAGTCTTTCCTGTCTTCTTGCTGCCGGGAGGCTTCCCATGTGCTCCTGTCCTGGGTGTCATCATCTCGGCCCTGCTTTCTCTCCAGGCACCAGCACTTCTTCCCTTAGCAGTGTTAACTCCATTTGCCATTTCCCAGTAATGCCTGAGGAGAGGGTCTTGGGGCAGGGGGTGCCCAATAGCCAGACTCAACCCACCCTGTGCTCTTACTAGGTTCTTGACTCCACCACAGGAAAGAATTCAAGAGCACAGGTAGATAAAAACAGGTTTAGTGTAACAGGTAAGAAATACAGACTTCACAGAGAAAAAGCAGCCTAGCTCCAGAGACTGAGCAGGGACCACACCAGGTTTAATACAAAAGAAAGAAATACACATTCACAGACAAAGTGCAGGCTGGCTCTAGAGTGAACAGCAGCCTCTTAAAGGTAAGTTTGATACAAAGGAAAGAAATATACACTTCACAGGCAAAGTACGGGCTATCTGTAGGAGAGGGAAAAGCAACCCCGTCTTCTGCTGGGATTCAGCTTTCATAGTTTTGCTATCTAATACACAGTCACGCTTCCTAATAAATATTCAACTAAGTGGGTGGTTCCCAGTTATGTATCATTGTCATGCACATGCTAGGTTGGTCTCTTTTTAGGGCATGTTCATTGGTCAAATTCTATCACACGCACTGAACATATTCAAGAATATTCTGTGCTCTTTAGCACCCCTAGTGGAAGGTCATTCAAAGGATACATTCACTGAGCATGCTCAGTCACTGGGATCATATAAGCCTGTGTAAATTCCTGTTACTGAGCATGCTCTGCTACTGGATTTCCATAAGTCCACCTCTTGTGGTCTCAATTTCCCCATGTTGGTGCCAAAAATAGGTCCAATAAACAATAGTAACTCTCCTCTAGGGGAGGAACTAGAGAAGGACCATATGACTTTTCCTGAACAATAAGAGTCTGAATCACACAAGTAAAATTATCATCCTCAGCATAAAATGGAAAAGCCTTCCATGGGAGAGAGCAGCAGCATCTCACTGTTCCCAGAACACAAATTGCAGACTCAATCCTCAGTAGCATAATTGATGAGAGAATGGATAAAGAGACATTGTGGGGAAAGAAGTATTGGACATTCACAATCTCAATGAAGGTATTAAAATGGTGCATTTTTTTAGAATGTTAGGCATCTATACTAGTAAAAATACCTATTTTGATAAGTACACCAAACTGTCACCTTTTTCAGAGACTGGGTCTGTGCTAAGTTGGGGGCCTCTGTACATGACAGGCTAAGGCTGCTCCTGGGAAACCAACCTTGGCCAATGACTGATACCTGTACAGAGGCGGGTTCCCTGCCTCTCAAAGTGTACTAAGTGCAGAGCAATTCATGCCTCCAAGCTGCACTGCCAACAGGGTAGCCACATATGGCTATTGAGCACATGAAATGAGAATACAGAAAAAAGGGAATATACGATATGTCATTAATTATTTTTACATTGATTACTTGTTTAAATGATAATAGTTTGGATATATTGGGTTGTATAAAATATATCATTAAAATAGTTTCACCTGTTTTTTCTTACTTTTTTTTAAAAATGCAACTAAGATTTAAAATTTACTTATGTGGATACTTTGTGGTTTACTTAGATTTCTATAAGTCAACATAGCTCCAAAGCTTCTCAGTGGGATCAGACTGAAACTTGGTCTTTAGCTGAGAACACATTTTGCTTAGATTTTCCTATCCTGTTTTTCTCACTTATTCTCAAAATAGTATCCCTTTAATGAATTACTTCCACAGAGATCTCTGTCTTTGGTTCTTTTTCTAGGGAACCTGAGCAGTGACAGTTGGTATCAGAAGTTGTCCTAGGAGTCAGACTACAAGAATGAAATTGTGAAGCTGGACTACTCACCAGCTAGATAACCATGAGGATCCCATTACCGCTGGGAGGTGGAGTACTGAGAGCTCTAAGAATGCTGTACCAGTGTGAATGCTAAGATTTTCACCTGTGCTTACCTAGAATGGGATAAAATGGAAGGGGATGTACTAGCTCATTCAATGTCTTACCCATTTGTGAGAGATGGGGAAACAATAACTATTAGAAAAGTGCAATTGAGTGTCTGTTGCTAAATTTCACCAATTTATGTAAAAGAAAAATATCAGGTAAAGATCTACTAAGCAACATAACAATTCAAAATTTTCAAAGACTTGGTATCATGCAAATCATATTCTCTAACTAGTGTGCAATTAATTTTGGATGCAATTTCAAAATGAAACAAGCTAAAGTATGTTTAAAAATTAAACAATATTTTCTCAAACAAAATAGTAAAATGAATGAAATAATTATAAATGAATCACATAAACTGACATACTAATGTTTGTAAAATTCAGAGGAAATATAAAAATATTTAAGGGTATAATAGGAAGGAAGAAAGGCTGAAAATCAATGAGCTAGATGGTTACCTTAAGAAATTGGAGAAACAAAACAGAAAAAAGACAAGAAAAAATGTAATGATTCACAGTACATAAATTTAATGTAGAAAGAAGCAGAAATTAATGATGTACAAAACAAAGACAAAATATAATTATCAATAATATTGCTAGATATTTGGATACCTAATCAAGAAAAGAAAAACAAAGATAAAGAACGAATGACCAAATTCAGGAATTAAAAAATGGAAAAGAAGTATAGGTTCTTTTTATGTTAAAATAAAATTGGAGAAACTACTTTATTACATAAAAAATTGAATATTTGGACAAATTTTAAAAATACAAATTACTAAAAGTGATGCAAAATGTA
>NW_007731898.1:81608-83266 GCF_000696425.1 Galeopterus variegatus
ATAACCCTGTGTCTACTAAAGTAACTACTTTAATTAATTAAGGTAATTTGTTAAAAAAAAAAGAAAATATAATTCTAAATCAGCACCATATTTATTGGTGAAGTGTTGGATGCATACCTTTGATTTAAGGTACAACAGTATTTCTACGTTTGAATACTCAACATTTTTATCATCAAATGTGTAGGTTTTCTCCACACCAATGACCAATTCTCCAAGTCTCTGGACACCTGTTGGGTATTTGATTCAGTTCAATTCTGACACTAACTACTGGCGTTAGCACCAGATCCCAGAGGTGAAGGGCTGAGACCTAGGAGACTGCCCTCACTTCAGATGCCAGCAGTAAGTCCTGTACTTCTGCACTTCTGACCCACTGGCTCTAAATAACAGGTTCCCAAAGCCCCCTCCTAGGGTTTGATAATTTGCTAAAAAGACTCACCAGAACCTCAGGAAAACAGTTATTACTGGTTTATTGTAAAGGACACAACTCAGGAGCAGCCAAATGGAAGAGATGCACAGGGCAAAGTGTAAGGGAAGAGGTTGTGGAGCTTCTCCGGGGACCCTCCTCCCAGCACCTCAATGTGCTCACCAATATGGAGGCTCTTCAAACCCCATTGTTTAGGGTTTTTATGGAGGTTGCATTACATAGGCCTGATTAAATCACTGCCCAATCTCCAGACCCTCTCCCCTCCTTAGAATTTGAGGATTGGGGCAGAAATTTCCAACCCTGTAATTGTGCCTCGGTCGTTCTAGAAACCAGCCCATCCTAAAGCTGTCTAGGGGCCTCCAGCCACCAGTCATCTCTCTGGCATTTAAAAGACTCTCATCAATCTGAAAATTTCAAAGGTCTTGGAAGCTCTTGTATGAGGAACAGGGGACTAACAGCAAATATTGTCACAAAAAGATGCTCCTATCACCATTATCACTCAGGAAATGATGAGGGTTTTAGGAGCTCTGTGCTGGAAACCAGAGATGAAAAAGATGAAAGCAAAATATATATTTTTTATTACAGCAAAACATAGCAGTATGCAACGTGGAAGAATAGCTATAACCAGCTTGTCCCCCACTCATTCTGACTCCCACATGGCTCATAATTCTTAGTAGAATAGTAATCCTAAAATGCTTAATTGCGGAAAAATTATCTGCCTCATAATTGTTTTTGCTTCTAATTTCGTTTGTAAAATAGTAAATTATGCATTGTTATTTATTTTTATTTTTTTATCTTATGATATTTCATTAATTCTCTGTGCATCGCTCTTGTTTTTACACCACTTACTCTGTGGTGGATGTTTCTGCTGAATTTATTATCAGTCTAGATAATTTCCCAAGTACCATGGGTAAAAACTATTTTTCTTATTATCTTCAGATAGATTTTAGCATTAATAAATAAACCACTTAGCTGTATATATACATATATTCAATGTTATTACATATATATGTATTGTGTTGGCAGGGGATGGGTTCCAAGACTGCTGTATTAGTCTGTTTATGTTGCTTATAACAAAATACCTGAAACTGGGTGATTTATAAGGAAAACTGAAATTTATTGCTTACAGTTTCTGAGGCTGGGAAATCCAAAGTCCATCTGGTGGTGGTGACAGGGACCCAGTGGTCTCACATTGCAAGATGGTGGAAGCAGAGAGAACAGAGAGAGAACAAGA
>NW_007731898.1:83688-85933 GCF_000696425.1 Galeopterus variegatus
AATTTATTGCTTACAGTTTCTGAGGCTGGGAAATCCAAAGTCCATCTGGTGGTGGTGACAGGGACCCAGTGGTCTCACATTGCAAGATGGTGGAAGCAGAGAGAACAGAGAGAGAACAAGACAAAACTCTCCTCTTTTTTTAAAGCCCTCAGAACCACGCCCCTAACCACCATTTTTAATCCATTCACTTCTGTACTGTCCTACAATCCAGTCAAATTCAATGATGCTCATGTCCCTGTTAAATGACACAGCATTTGCATATAACCTACATACATCCTCCCATATGCTTTAAATCATCCCCAGACTAATTTATAATACCCAAGGCAATGTAAATGCTTTGTAAGTAGTTATTACACTATATTGTTTCTATTTGTATTACTTTTACTGTTGTATTGTTATGTTTTCAAATATTTTTGGCCTATGGTTTGTTGAAACCACGGATGCAAAGCCCATGGCTATGGAGATCAGACTGTATATGTATTCAGATAGTACCGATAAACATGACAAAAAAGAACATGGAGCTCCTGTATTAAAATATAACTCTCTTCCGTAACTGCATCAACCCATTTTAAGTTTCTTCTGTACCCTTTAAGGAAATGAAGATAAATATTAATTTCCATGCTTAGTATTTATACTCACATTCTCAGTTATATAGGATATTTTCTTTAAAAAATGCATGCTACATACACTTTTCAGTAACTTGTTTTTCTACTCAAGACTATATTAGCAAATATAGATTTATTTCATTTCTCTTAGCCTTTGCATAACATTCTGTTGCAAATATATCACAGTCCATTTAAGGTTTGCCTCCTAATAGCTCTTTAAATGGTTTCCAATATTTTGCTGCTACAGTAAACATTGTCTGATGATCTTTCTCTACACAGGCAAGTATATAAGTTGGCTAGACACTTGGAAGTGGGATTGTAGAGTCAACAAGCATCTGCATTTTAAATTTTGGTAACCATGGTCAAAGTCATTTAAAGAGATTTCAACAATCCATGTTTTCTTCTGGAATATAAAATGTCTTTTTTTATACCTAACCAAGACAAAACTGAATGATATTTAACTGCTTTATCCCTGATAATCTAGTGGTTTTGAAAGTTCTCCATTGTTATTTTAATTTTTACTTCTTTCATTATGAGTGAGATTGAGGATATCTTTCAAATGTTTTTATGTGGTTTGAGTTTCTTTATTAGGAGGCATTCAGTTCATATCCTTTGCCTATTTTGCTATTAGATTTACTTTCTTCATATCGATTGGTGTCTTTACAATGAACCTATTTGTATTTTGCCTCCTACAACAGTTGCAAATTTTTCTTCCAGTTCGTTATTTCAAAAAAATTTTGTGTTTTTTTATCCCATACAAAACTGAAAAATGATTATCTATAAAATGTAATTATCTCTTCCTCTAGAATTCCTTTATTTTTCTATTGCTTAATTCCTTTTACAGTATTGCATATGTAATAGATCTGTTATTTTCTTCCAGAACTTCTGCAGTTTTATTTTTAATGCCCAGAACATTGATTTATCTGGAGCTTAGTTTACCATGCGTTGCTTATTAATGTACACTCTGCGTAGTCACACGATGCCAGCTTCGAAGAACCCTGGCTTGCCTTTATGTTCTTCTGCTCCTATCTTGAAATTCTTAATAATTTTTGAATAAGAGTCCCCATATTTCATTTTGCACTGGGCTCTGCAAGTTATGTAGCTACATCTGACTATATCATTACTTTTTAATAAGCCATCTTATCCAACTGCTTTGAAATGCTGACTTCTTTATCATATACTAAAATTCCTATATGCTTTATTTATGAAATATCTAGACTATTTTATTAATCTATCTATATATTCACAATCTAGTATTAATTTTTAGAAATACTGCAGATTAATATCTATAATATAGAGTATGTATTTCCCAGCTACTCTCATGTTCCAGAAGCTTCTTTGATTTTTAATAATGATTTCATGCTTATTAAAGTAGCAGCTCTTTATTAATGTCCCTTATTAATCTCAAGGCACTATTAAATAAGTCTGTTTAATTCCAGGAAAAAAATGATAATGAAAAAGAATAGCAATGAATTTAAAAATAAATTTAGGACAATTTTTTTTTTCAATATGCAGCCTTCTTATTCAAACACAGGTGTACTTTTATATCTGCTAAAATTTTATTTTATGTACTTCAATAGACTATTTTTTTGTTTATTTGTAATTACCTTATTTTTGTTTTCACTACAAATCATGTTTTC
>NW_007731898.1:86485-88143 GCF_000696425.1 Galeopterus variegatus
TATTAAATAAGTCTGTTTAATTCCAGGAAAAAAATGATAATGAAAAAGAATAGCAATGAATATAAAAATAAATTTAGGACAATTTTTTTTTCAATATGCAGCCTTCTTATTCAAACACAGGTGTACTTTTATATCTGCTAAAATTTTATTTTATGTACTTCAATGGACTATTTTTTTGTTTATTTGTAATTACCTTATTTTTGTTTTCACTACAAATCATGTTTTCCCTTAAACAAAATTTAAATTGTTGTATATTTTTAAAACATTGATTTTTGTATCTTAAACCTTAATCAGTTCATTTTCTTAATTTATCTTATATTGCAATTAGTTTTTTAGCTGTTATTATTCACCTTTTCTATTATATATAAACTATGGTAATTTTGCTTTGTCCTGTCACTATCCACCTCATTACTTTTGCTAGTATAATTTCACTAACTACATCTTATAGAACTGTGATGAATCAAATTGGTATTAGTGAGTATCCTAAAATTGTTTCTTACTTTAAAGTGATTGTTCGGTTTGATAGTTCTTAAGTGTTTCCCCTATAAGTATGAGATTGAATTGTATTTTGAGGAATATATTAAGAAAATAGATTTTTATTGAGAATTTTTTTTATATTGAGAAACAATCATAAAGCTTTCCCCATCTTTGCACCACTTAAAATAGTCCAATTTTTCCTAGATTTTCAAACAGATCGAACTATTCTTGATATCTTAGGGAAAATCAGTCTTAGTGATTTATGCCTTTAATGGTCTGCAACTTCCTTTTCTGTTATCTTCCTCAGGATTTTATTGAAATGTTATATTTGCTACATAAAAGGAGCACAGTAGCTAAATGTCCCTTGAAGTTGTGATATAATTCACTTGTGAACCTGAACAGACCTGGCTGTGTCTTGACATTGTTTAAATTTCTCACATGGTAATTGATCACTTTAGATTTCCCACCCAATAGGCAGTCACTTTTGTTAGGTTACATTTTTCTAGAATGTTTTGCATTTCACCCAGCTTTTCAAATATATCTGAAGAAAATTGATCGACATATTTAACGTGAACATTTGATTATCATCTGGATCTGTGGTCATTTGCCCATTCTCAGCTACAATCTTGTGAAATCATATTTTCCCTTTATTTCTGATTAAAAGCTGATGCCTTCTCTATTTAAATATTACTTTTCTACAGAGAAACTGAAATGGCATTTATTTTTTAGTTGTAAAATCCAGTTTTTAAATAATTTGTCTTTGCTTTTATTATTATTTATTCCTTCTCCTTTCTTTGGCATATTTGTTCTAGTTTTTCCAACTTTTTGAATTGAATGTCTTTCTTTAAACAATCTCCTTGACTATTTTAGGTATTTAGGTATTTATGATTCTGAAATTTTCTGTGACATTTTACATTAAAAAACATGTTTTGGATCATTGGTTTTAAATTAAAATTTCATCTAATACTTGACAAATTTTTAATAGGCATTATCGACAGTTTCTATTTTTATTGATTTATTTTTTATTACAAAATTAATACATTTATATTATTTCTGTGGAATTCATTATTAGTTTTTATTGTTTTTATTTATTTATTTATTTTTTTTGTCTTCTTCCGTGTCCGGCAACAGATCGCAACCCTCAGTGTTGCCCCCGCACCAGACCGGGGACCGGCAACGGG
>NW_007731898.1:89210-111169 GCF_000696425.1 Galeopterus variegatus
TTCCCCTTACTGTATGTTTTCTCAGTTTCTCCTCATATTTCTTTTAGTTTTGTTATAATTTTAATTATATATGTGAATTATGGTGTTATATATTGAGCTTCATGCATGGTATTTTATGGTAAATCATTCATTATGACTTTATCTGTCATTACTTTTTTTAAAAAAAGCTTTTATTTTATTTAATTTAATTACATTTGCCTTGACTTCAAGTTTTCTGACATTGATATTTCTTGTGATCGTTTAAATCACATTCATTTGGTTTGTGTCTGTTTCCTTTCACTTTTATAATATCTGATTAACCTTACTTTGGATATTGCTTTTTATTATGGAAGTCAATTTTTCTCTTATCTGCTTTAAATATTTAGTCTTAATTTTTTAATAGGTAGATTTTCCTGATTTACAAATACTTGTATGGTATTTGGTTAGTGTTTGTCATTGGCTTTTATGTCATCCCTCTCTGATTAATACTTTCTTTGTATGTTCGTCTTTTTTCTTCCTTTTTGTCTTTTTTTGTGACCGGCAACGGATCGCAACCCTTGGTGTTGCGCCCGCACCTCGCTCAGCCAGTGAGCGGCCGGTCTGTATGTGGGATCCGAACCCTCGGCGGGAGGGCTGCCGTGCTCCCAAGCGGCACACTGTAGCAGTGCGCCACCGGGCCGGCCCCATATGTTCGTCTTTTTTTATGGGATCTAGGCTTTTTCTGTTGTATTTCTCCTATTAAATATGAGAATATCAATGTTTGGGCATTTTGTTTTATATTAATCTTTATGTATTATCTAATATCTTTCTTACATGTCTTTTTTTCAATAATTCTATTACTTCCCTACTTTGGAAACTCAGGCAAGTCACTCCACTGTGTTTCTTCATTTCCACTATTTGGTTTTGCCAGTTCTATTGTCATTCGATGGTCCTTTCCATAGCATTACTCATATCTGAGTGTGCCTTGTGTTTCTCTGAGAACAGTGTGTGATCGGGGAGAGGCAGCTAGGGCACACTTTGTTTAAGCAGTTTAGCAGTATGTCTGGATTTTGGTCAGTTCTCTCTCTAAACATTTTTCCATTATTTGTCTTCCCAGGGCTGTTCCTTCATTCAGGCCACAGTTCTCCTTTCTCACCTTGAAGTTTGATATTTTGCTTATTAGGGAGATTAAGCAGCTCTTTTACTTTGGGTGATGAGAATCAGTTTCATCAGCTGCTCTTTTCTTGCTAAGTGTTTTCCTCCCCCACCCTGTCATAGCGACAGTAGAGATGGTGTGTTGAACGTTCATCTCTCCATGATCCTTCCTGCCACAAGGACTCAAGCATTGTCCTGTGTACCCAGACCTTTCTATTCTGAGTAATGAGTTCCTGGATGGACCATATGAACTATGCATCCTTTTTTGGAAGAATGCTCATACCCAAGACACCTGCAGAGAAATGAGTCTGATACTTGCTTTCTCTCTTCTGTGTCAGGATTTAGGGTTGTAGCTATATTCTAATGTAATTGAAGATGAAGTTCTTTTTTATTCTTCTCATTTCTCCTTGGTTTTCAAGGAAGAGAATAGGAGAAAGAATTTTATTATCTTTAGCCGAAGAACTTCAATATGAGTTTGAACTATTTTATCAACATTAGTCATGGTAAACGTATTAAAAATAATTGATACCATTTACTTTTATTTGAAGAAAAATTAAAATTCCATAAGCACATAGTGCCACTTGACATGTGACAAGATGTGTTCCAATCAGTGGGTGTGCTGCGTATCCCTTCTCCACTTGACTCTGTGCCCTGGGATTCTGATGTCTATGGACTGTATCGTCCAGGCTCCTTCACCCCCTGGCTTTGTTTTAGGGTCTGCCAATGGGAAGTGGTGGCAAGGTGGTGGAGTGTGGGAAGCTAGAGGTTTGGGTACCTGTTTCCCAAGCTCACTGTCTGCCAGGCCACAGTTATGGTGGCTGTGTTCCTCTACAGCTTCTGATGGTCGAGTGTCTCCTGAAGCTACTAGGGCTCTCGCTGGCTTTTGTAACTGCTCTCTCTCCACCTCTTCAGAGCTGTAGGTAATAATAACATCTTCCTGTTGCTTGTCCCATGGGCTTCTCCATCCCTCCTTCGGTTTTCTTAACCCGGCAAACCCATATAAGTAGCCATTTAATTTAACTATCTTCATCCCCCATCCCAAAGTGTAACATACATGCAGTAAATTGTGTAGAGTGAATCAATTTTGAGTGGATACACGACTAGTTGTGTAAGTTTACATCCATGTAACTACAACCCAGGTGAAGATATATCTGGCATCTCATAAAGGAATCTTGTGCTGTTCTCGGTTTACCATCACCACACCCCACCTCATGTCTTGTATTAGCCCAGCTAATACAGTGTGGAAAGACTTTTCAAAAAATAACATGGGAAAATAGGCATCCATAAGAAATGGGGCCCCCTCTTAACACCATACACAAATATAAATTTTAAGTGAATTAAATAAATACAAGTGGCAGCCAATAATGTAAGACTGTCAGAATATAATATAATATCTTCATACATTTTTGTAAGAAAGAACTTCTTAAACAAGACAAAAAAAGTACTAAACATACAAAGAAAATACCAATATATGATACATTTGACTATATTCATATCAAGGACTTCTATTTTCTAAGGACAGATTTTACTCTGTGAAAAGCACAGAGTCAAGTAAGCTATTTTCAGTACATATTATTGATAAGAAATAATATCCAGGGCCGGCCCCGTGGCTAACTCAGGAGAGTGCAGTGCTGGTAGTGCCGAGGCTGTGGGTTCAGATCCTATACAGGGATGGCCGGTGCGCTCACTGGCTGAGCGTGGTGTGGACGACACCAAGACAAGGGTTGCGATTCCCTTACGGGTCAAAAAAAAAAAAAAAAAGAATTAATATCCAGAATATAAAAACAGCTCTTACATATTAGAAGTAGGCAAAGAAAAATAGGCAAAAAAAGTGAATAGTCACTTCACTTCAATGAAAATCCAAACAGGCCAATAAAATCTAAAAATTTGCACCATAGCCTCCTGCCTCTGTCCAGCAACATTTAAGTCTGAAACAATGAGAGATTTTAAAAAATGGAATCATACCTCTTAGACTAAATAAAGAATGCAAAGGTTTGCATGTAACATACATCTTACTATCTTAATTATGAAATGAGTACATATACACAAAAAAGGAAGACTACAATGTAATAGCAAATTAGCAAAAGGATATAAAAAACCATGATAAAAATTCATAAACGTATGAACAAAAGCATACCTCACTGTTATCAAAGAAATACAAGTAGAAATTATATAATTTGCTTATGAAGTAAAAAAAAAAAAATAACAAAATGCACAAAATGTTATAAAAGAAAAAAAAATAACAAAATGCACAAAATGTTATAAAAGAAAAAAACAAAACATTATAAAATCATAAAGCAAAACAACATTATTTATTTATTTATTTATTTATTTATATCTTTTAAAATTTTAAATGAACAGAAATTTATTTCTCACAGTTCCAGGATCTGGGAAGTCCGAAATTAAGGTGACGGCATCTTGTTAGGTCCTTCTTGCTGCGTCATCCCAAGGTGGAAATTCTAACAGAGAGGAAGAGAGAAGGGGCCAAACTTGTCCTTTTATAAGGAAACCACTCCTACAATAATGGCAATAATCAATTCATAAAGGATTATTATGAATAACCAATTCATAATGAATAATCAATTCATTAGGCTTCATGGCCTAATTACCTCTTATTATGCTTCACCTCCCAACACTTTTGCGTTGGAGGTTAACTTTCCATCACATGCTTTTTGTGTAACACATTCAAACCATAGCACTCAATGAACTTATTTGAATATGCCTTTCCTGTAGACCTTATTTCTTTAATTATCCTTGCGTTGGAGGTTAACTTTCCATCACATGCTTTTTGTGTAACACATTCAAACCATAGCACTCGATGAACTTATTTGAATATGCCTTTCCTGTAGACCTTATTTCTTTAATTATCCTTTGCACCAGCTTTACAATCCTCTTCTCTTGTTGATGTGTTAAAAATCACTCACATGTGTTCTGTATTTGTATGAGAGTTATAGTTTTATCTTTTTGGAAAATATATACTTTGACAAACTATAAAAACTCACTTTGGTTGCTGGGTGGAGCATGGAATGTGGGAGGGTTGGGGCAGAAGTTGTCAAGAGTGGGAGCAGGAAGACTAATGAGAAGGATGGGTCGGTGGTCCAGGCAAAGGGAATGGTCAAGGTGGCCTGGGCAGGGTGCAGTGGTGGAGGCTGTGAGAATTGGCTGGATTTTACATTTGTTTTGGAAGTAGAGGTAAGACTTGCTGATGAATGGGTATGGGTGTGAGATAAAGAAAGGAATCTAGGATTTTTGCTTGAACAACTGGGACATGGTAGTGAAGCAAGTGCAGAAAATTAAGAAACCATTTTGGATATGTTAATTTTTGACATCATCTATATCTCTTTTGCAAATTTCCTTATGATAATAATGTCTATGTTTTTGAAATAATCAGGTAAATATTAAGTTTTAACAAATGTTCATAATTGTGTATATGCTCTTTATACATAGTAGGTGAATATATATGTATATATATTTACATATGTATATATACATATATATATACACACACACAAACACAAGGGTACTTCAACAAGTTCTTGGAAAAGTAGAATTAAAAGGTAGCATGAATCTTTCCATGAACTTGTCAAAGTACCCTCATATATATGATCCATCTACCATTTACAGGTACATACACACACATATATAATAGGATAATTTTCGATGAAATCGGTGAAAATACTTCCATTTTCCCAATTCCAATTATAAAGTTCTTAATTCCAAGAATTAGTTAGGTCAAATTATTTCACCAACTTAAAGGACTCTTTTGACTTTACAAATCATCTACCCTACAATGTTCCAACTTATTACTCAACTGATGAAAAATTGCCTAAAAAGAAAACATCGAATCCCTTAATCTTACTGAAACACTTCTTTTATGAGGTAGCAACACATACTGCACACAGGTATTCAGCACTGTACCCCATGTATATGTACAATCAATTACGTTTCAGTTAAAAAAAAGAGAAAGAAATAGAATAAAACAGCTGTTAACTTGCTTTCCCAAGATTAAATCACTATAATCAACTGGCTTCCAAGCTTCCAACCTCACAAAGCATATTTCGGAGCTACTTACTTGGACTTCAGCCATTGTACATTGAGGACACTAAATATAATTTCAACATTCGACTAACAAAAAGATATCAAGATGAATCTGTTGTGTAAATAATTATTATAAACAGTATTCAGCCAAATAGAATTGCCTTTTTGTGCTCTGCTTTTTAAGATTGTAAAGCATTCTCCAATTGCAGGAGGGCTCTTTCATTCCTTCAGTCAACAATATTTTTAAAAGGTAAAACGGAAGTTATGAGAAAAATACCCAGCCAAAAAACCATTCTCATTAACTGCTAGTACATATGTAAATTAATTTGAACAATTACTATGAAAAACAATTTGAAATATTATCTAAATTATTAAATAGAAAGATCGATAGATAATAGATGAGATAGTTGAAAAATGGATAGATAGATGGAATAATAATTCCAACTCCTTTAATTTAAAGTAGAAAATCATTAAGGTATGGGTATTCATACATTGAGTTAAAAAGGTATCCATTATTAGTGTTTGTTTTAAATAGCAAAAGAATAAAAATATCCCACAATAAGAAATAGAAATTTTGGTAGACCTAGCCCATAAAATATCATGCAATTAGTGATAATAAAGTTATAGATTATGTTTTTATGAAAATGTTAATATATTTTTGCAATATTAAATAATACCTATAAAGATACGAATTATTTTATAAAAATTGAGTGATGTATTAGACTAAATAAAACCAAATGTTTGGATTTGTTTTGAAAAAAATAGTCTGTGCACATGTTCATATGTATGAGTTTAAAAACATAAAGTATTCACAGTAGATGTCTGTATGTAAGTAATATTGTGAATTTTGCTCTCTTTTTTTGGCTTGATTTCATTTTGTGTTTGAATATTCACAATAAGGACAGATATCATGGGGTATGAAGTCAAAACACAGAAAAGAAAAATAGTGAAATTCTATGAAAGAATAACAAATAATTATATAAATAATTTTCATCCCCGCTAGAAAACAAAGTATTATTAAAATAAGTAACATTTTGACAGGTACAATAGGCAGCGATTTTGTGAAAACAGCATTATTTTTTAAAAAAAAACACTTATTGAGTCAATATTGGAAAATGGAATTGGAATTGGAAGCATAAATTTTATGGATTAAATTTGAAATGTAAATCAAGAGCCATAAAAAAAGCAAACCACTTAATTCAGCAATTCCAATCCCAGTTGGTGACGCTAATGCTGTTTTGGGTTAATGCAGTAATTGATTCAATACATGACATTCTTACTCAAGTTTATATTGAACCACGACCTTATCAATCAGGACACACAACACTAAAACTGACATGTCTGTAAGACTAGGTACTTTTACAAACTTGTTCTCATTGCATATTTGCCTCCACACATCAGTAATCATCAATGCATAGTATTGACAGATCATTCTTTTTTTAAAAAAATTAAACTTTAAATCAAATTCTTATTAGATCTTTATTATTATTCCTGATTCTAGGGCATGATGCTAAGTTTTCAGCAATTTAAGGTAATTAGATAGTACTCAAAAATATAGCCCATTGAACAACTGTTGACAGAATCTGATTTCCTTTAACATTTTTCTTCGGCATGTTATGCTATAATCTAGCATAATTTTAAAAATTTGGATCGATTTTAATGGTATTAGACTTACTATAATACCCATCTTAGTTTTCTGGTAATACATCAACCAAACTTAGAAAGGTAATTCATGTTTCAATATTTTATTTTCAATTGATGTGTGTAAACCATGTGATTTAAGAACACAGTGATGCAGTTGAAAGAACTGTGTATATGAGATCAGTAAATATGAGTTTTAGTACAAGTTGATACAGCTAATAATCCACAGATCCAAGATCCAAGCCCATGTCCTGTCTCCAAAGCCTATGTTTTTAATCCACTACAAAGTATTGCCTCTCAATTTATAAAATATTCTCAATTTATATCTTGGTTTAATTTTATTACAATAAATTCATATGTATTTTTTTTTGCTTTTGAATGTATACCTATACTCAGTCAATAATCTGTATTTTTAATTAAACTTTTTATTTTGAGGTACTTGTAAATTCATATACAATTGTAAGAAATAATACCAGGAAATCCTGAGTATCTTTGCCTGGTTTCCTCCAATGGGAACGTCCTGTAAAATTGTAGCACATCACAACCAAGATACTGACATTAACATAGTCAAGATACAGAACATTCCATCACCACAAACATCCCTCATGTTGCTGTTGCATTCACGCACACTTCCCTCCTGCCCCAACCCCTCCTTAACTTTTGGCAACCACTAGTCTGTCTATTCTCCATCTCTCTCTCTCTCTCTCTCTCTCTCTCTCTCTCTCTCTCTCTCTCTCTCTCTCTCCATTTCAAGAATTACACTATATAAACAGAGTAATATAATATATAGCATTGGAAATTGGCTTTTTTCCTTCCTAGCATAATTCCCTGAAATTCACCCAAGTTGTTGTGTCTATTGATAGTTTATTCCTTTTCACTGATGAGAAGTATTACACAGTGTGGATGTATCAGTTTGTTTACCCCTTCACCTGTTGAAGCACACCTGAGTTATTTTCAGTTTGGGGCTATTACAAATAAACCTGCTATAAACATTCATGCACAGGTTGTTGAATGATCATAAGTCAATGCCCAGGAGTTCAATTGCTGGGTTGTATAATACTTACATGTTAGTTTTTTTTTTTTTTTTTCCTTTTTGTCTTTTTTCGTGACCGGCAACGGGATCGCAACCCTCGGTGTTGCTCCCGCACCGCGCTCAGCCAGTGAGCGGCCAGTCTGTATGTGGGATCCGAACCCTCGGCGGGAGCGCCACCGCGCTCCCAAGCAGCGCACTGTAGCAGTGCACCACCGGGCCGGCCCTACATGTTAGTTTTTTAAGACGTTGCCAAACAGTTTTCTAGAGTCACTGCAGAATTTTTCATTTCAACCAATAATGTGTCAGTGATCCAGTTCCTTCCCATTCTTACCTGCATTTGTTGTTGTCACATTTTTTTTAATTTATCTATTCTGATAGGTAAGTAGTGATATCACATTTTGGTTTGAATGTATTTCCCTAATGTCTAATGATGTTGAACATCTTTTCATGAGCTAATTTGCCAACTGTATATTCTCTTCAGTGAAAGGCCTCTTTAAGTATTTTGCCCATTGGATTGTTTGATCTTTTATTGCTCGGTTTTGAGAGTTCTTTATGTATTATATCTAATGATGTTGAACATCTTTTCATGAGCTAATTTGCCAACTGTATATTCTCTTCAGTGAAATGCCTCTGTAAGTATTTTGCCCATTGGATTGTTTGATCTTTTATTGCTCGGTTTTGAGAGTTCTTTATGTATTATATGCACTAGTCCTTTGTCAAGCATCTGGCTTGCAAATATTTTCTCCTAATCTCTAACTAGTCTTTTCATCCTTAACAGAGTCTTTCATGAAGCAAAATTTTAAAATTTTGGTGAAGGCAAATTTATTACTTTTTCTTTTTATAGAATATGGTTTTGGCAAAAATTCTACGGAAACTGCTTACCTATAGATCTTAAAAATTTTATCCTATGATTTTTAAAAGTTCTATCATACTTTTTATATTTGTTTGTGATCAATTTTGTACTAATTTTTTTGTAATGTATGACTTCTCTTTTTTGAACGTCAAGTTTAATTTATTTTGCCTATGAATGTTCAATTGTTTGAGCACCATTGTTGAGAAGGCTACTTTCTGCCCATTTAGTTACTTTCACCTTTTTCAAAATGAGGTAGATATATGGTGTAAATTTATTTCTGGATTCTCTGTTCTATTTCACTGATCTATGTGTCTGTACTTCCTCCACTACCTCACAGTCTTGGTGAATGGAGCTATATAACAAATCTTGAAATTGGGTAGACTGGTTTATCCCACTTTTTCTTTTATTTTAAAAATTGTTTTAGAGTTCAGTTCCTTTGATTTTTTCATATAAGTTTTAGAATAATCTTGTCTATATCTGTTAAAATTTGTTGAAATTTTGATGAGTTGTGTTAAACCTGTATATCAATTTTAGCAGAATTGATGTTTTTCTTTGTTAAGTTTTCTAATCCATATATTTGATATGCCTCTTCATGTATTTAAATCTTCTTTGGTTTCTTTTATCAGAATTGTATAGTTTTCAGCATACAAGTTCTGTATAAGTTTTGTTAGATTTACACCTAAGTATCAGTATTTGTGAGTGATTGTAAATAATATTTTATTTTTAATTACAGTGTCTACATGTTCATTGCTAGTATAATTCATGAAGGATTGTTTTCATGACCCCATTTGAATACCAACATCAATGATGAATAAATCCTTTATGTAAAATGGCATAATATTTGCATATAACCTACACAATATTCCCATATACTTTAAGTTATCTTTAGATTACTCATAATACCTAATACAATGTAAATGCTATGTAGATAGTTGTTATACTAAATTATTTTTATTTGTATTTTTTAATTGCTGTATTGGAGAGCCAATTATAAATAGAAATACAAATTGTTTCTGTATGTTTATCCTATGTCCTGAAACCTTGAAGAACTCATTAGCCATTGGACTTGGTTGTGTTTTTTTATTTTTTGTTTTGTTTTGTTTTGCTTTGTTTTCTTGTGTTCCTTTTTGGTAGATTTTTTGGAATTTTCTATGTAGACAGTTATATCATCTACAAATAGGACACTTTTCTTTTTGCTTTCCAATCTGTACACTTTTTTATTTCCCAATCTTATCTTATTGCATTGGCTAGAACTTCCAGCACTATATTGAATCAAAAGTGGTGAAAGCAAGTAGCCTTAGTTTATTCACTACCTTATGGTAAAAAACATTTAGTCTTTTACTCATCATTAAGTGTGATCTCAACTGTTGGATTTTTGTATTCTTTTATGTTGAAGAAGTTCCTCTTTATTCCTATTTTCTAAGTCCTTTTTACCATGAGTTGATGTTAAATTTTGTCAAATGCTTTTTCTGTATCGATTATTATAATCATGTAATTTTTTTCTTACTTAGGCTGTTAATATGGTAGAATATATTGACTGATTTTTAAATACTGAACCAGTTTTGCATCCCTGAAATAAACTCCACTTGCTCATAGTGTAATTTCTTTTAGATATTGTGGAATTCTATTTGCTAATATTTTATTAAGGATTTTTAGTCTATACTCATGAGATTTGTTGGTCTGTAGTTTGCTTTTTTGTACTGTCTTTGTTTGGTTTTGTTATTAGGGCAATGCTAGCTTTGTAAAATACATTTCTTCTTTTTCTAACCTCTGGAAGAAATTGCACAAAATTGTGTTAATTCTTTAAATGTTTGGTAGAATTTTTCAGCCAAGCCATCCAACCTGGAGGTTTCATTTTGGGGGAGTTTTAAAATTACAAATGTAATCTCCTTAATGGTTCTAGGACTATCAAAATGATCTACTTTATACTGGGTGAATTATGGTAGTTTGTGTTTTAAGTACTTGATCCATTTCATCTAAATTATTAAATTTATGTGTGTAGAAGTTTTCATAGTATTCCCTTATTATTATTATTATTTGATGTCTACAGAGTCTATAGTAATAGTATCTGTTCCTTGCTGCAGCACAGCTTTGTAACTTCCCTCTTAGACTTAGTTAGCATGGGTGAGGATGGGCCACAGACTTTTCTGTGGTATTTGGAGTAGAGGTATTATTATTTGAAAGTTTTCTGCCCTGCTCAGCTGTCTCTTTCCTAGTTCTTTGGCTGTATAGTGAGTAGGATTCTTTGGGGGCTTATTTTTGCCTGTGCCTATGGTGTTTCTGTGTTAATGACTTCATCTCCAAGTCTGGAGTATATGAGGCAAAAAGAAAATCCAGGTACTAACCATGAGTTCTGAGGTTCCTGGCAAGTCTATTTTCTTCTCTCCATCTTTCAGAAACTTCTTACGTTTGTCTTATGTATAATGTCTTAGCAAGAGAAATAGGGCAATGTATGAGTGCTCTATATTCCCAGAGAAGTTCCTGTTTTGAACCAGTGATGGTTTGAGTATCACTAATTTAATCATTTATACCCAGTGCTTATATCTTCTCTGAAACATTCCTCTGATTAATGACTTTTGATTGGTTATTGTTATTGACAGAGAACCTACTATATCTTGGTGTAGCCAAGACAGGATATTCTTCCACATGTTAGTAACAATTTCAACAAAGAGGGTTTTTAAAAAATATGTATATTCAGAAAAACATAAACAATTTTTGTAGGTAGTCTTACTACTTGTCATTGCAAATTTAAAATTTAAAAAAATTTTCTGGGTCAAATTCTATCACACAGTACTTAAAGTTTATTTTTAAGTAGTTGAAGCTAGTTTGTCACTATATTTCTCAAAGGGAAGTGTTCTATAATCTCCTTTAATCATAAAAGTCACATTCTAAGAGTCCTCTTTTTGTTTATTCTTTGATGATAGAACAGCCACATAATCTGGGCAGAAGTGATGTCAGGTGACAAATTTTTATTCATGACTTCATAAGTCAAGTGACAGAATGTATGCTGCTTCTTCTAATAGGACTCCTTGCTTATTATAATTTGTTATTACTTGACAGTAAACTAAGTTGAATCCCCCACTATATCGTCCCCTCTGTAGTACACTCTGTAATTCTACCCAAAGCTAAGTGTGTGTGTACATTTATCATTTGCCTTTCAATCATTCAGAAATAAAAAATACAGTTTTCAGTAGCCCTGACCAGTGTTTTTCACGAATGCAGAATTACAAGCTAAAAGTTATCCTCGTTTATCTACATTTGCTCTTTCTGTCTTTCCTCACAGTGAGTAACTCTATCAGAGTTTGGTTTTATTTGTAAACTGAAAAACACACAAAAATAGGTTCTACATACTTGAATAAAGAAAAATATATATAACAGTAAGAAATATGCAGCTTTTCTGAATTCTGACAATAAAACTTTGAAATCAATTTATGTAAGCCACACACAAAAATCAAGACCAGAAAATGTCACATTAAAAATGTCACTTTATTTTGTATAGCTTTTAAATTCAAACTCTAACCCAAGGGCAAATGCAAATTAATCCAGTTGCAAGTGGGAAAAGGAAAAATTAATTATGAGATTGCAAGAGCAGGTGGTTTTTTCATATTGATAATCTGAAAATGATGGCAAACCATTGAATCAAGGGCTGGCACGGTGGCGCACTGCTACGGTGCGCCGCTTGGGAGCGTGGCACTCCCGCCGAGGGTTCGGATCCCACATACAGACCGGCCGCTCACTGGCTGAGTGAGGTGCAGGCGCAACACTGAGGGTTGCAATCCGTTGCCGGTCACGAAAAAAGACAAAAAGGAAAAAAAAAAAAACGTTGAATCAAGAGAAGAAACCTCTACTAGAAGACCCATTGCCGGTCCCGGTCTGGTACGGGCGCGACACTGAGGGTTGCAATCCGTTGCCGGTCACGAAAAAAGACAAAAAGGAAAAAAAAAAAAACGTTGAATCAAGAGAAGAAACCTCTACTAGAAGACAGTGTTGCTAAAGAGAGGACAAACCAAGGAGATATCTGCATCCCCTTGTTCACTGCAGCACTATTCACAGTGGTTAAGATAAGGAATCAGCCTAGGTGTCCATCAACAGATGACTGGGTACAGAAAATGTGGTACGTATATAAGGGACTATTCCTCAGCCATGAAAAAGAATAAAATTCTGTCATTTGCAGCAACACAGATGAGCCTGGAAGACAATGTTAAATGAAATAAATCAGGCACAGAACTATAAGTACTTCCTTTTCTCGCTCATATGTGGGAAATAAAAAATAAAAGTTGAATTTTTATAAGTAGAGATCAGAATTGTGGTTACTAGAGGCTGGGGAGGGGAGACGGGAAGAGGTATAGAAAAAGGTTGGTTAATAGACACAAAGTTACAGTTGGAAAGAAAAAAAGAGTTCTAGTTGTATAGCAGTGCTAGGCATCTATAATTAACAATAATTTATGGTATATTCTCAGCTAGAAAAGAGTAGAATGAATGTTTTTACCACAAAGAAATTACAGAGTTTTGGGATAATTAATATGCTAATTACCCTGATTTGATCATTACACATTGTATATATGTATTGAAATGTGTTGAAATATAACTCTGTACAACATAAATATGTACAATCCATATGTCTCAATTAAAAAGTAAACATTTTTGTTAAAAAAGAAAATATTCAAACTTTAGTTAACAAGAAACAGGGAGATGCACATTTCTTTCCTACCATAAATTCAAGACCTCACCCATAACAATGGTAGGGCTCACATTATTTGTTTACCTTTTCTCAGGATTGAGTCCTTTCTTATCTGTGGCCCAGTATTTGAAGACAATAGTTTCATATGTTCTCTCCTGTTTTTTAGTTGTTTATAGCTGTTCAGATACCAGTTACTGATATGACATTCTAATTTGTGATATCTGCATTGATTATTTTACTCTACTATGGTGTTTTGCAATTACAATTAACATTTAATGAGCAATTACTCCCTTTGCACTTTGCGTACAAGATACATATTAACATTTTTATTTTATTGATAAAAAAGTCAGGAAGAAATAACTTGGGTAATATATTTTAGGTTGCATAGCTAATAAGCATTGGAATCAGGATTTAAATGTCTGAGTGTCTTACCCAAGGAAGCCTGTGTTGTTAACCTCTATGATATAATAACCTAAAGTGTAGTAGTCACTGTTAGAAGTGGGTGAAAAGGCAAAGTTTACATTCCAATGAAAATATAACTTTACAATAAGGGCACAGTAAACTTAAAAGTATTATAGAAATGTAAAGAATGGTGACGATCTTGGTGATAATGGCAACTTGTGAAAGGAGCTCTTGAATGAGTTATGCACTTTTACTTACTATGCAGAGATGTATTTACAATAAAGAAGCGTTTCTAATCTGGAGTACTGTCCAATGCAGTTATTACTTCTCTGTTATTCATTGAGTATCTATGGTGGTAAACTCAGAAGAAAAAGAGAAAATAAAACACAGTCCTTACTCTGGAAGAGGGTGACGTCTCACAGCAGTGGTAACTCTTCCCTCTTCAAGTTTGTCCCCTCAGTTCCCAAGTGGGTCCTTCTCACTGCCTGGCAGTCCTATAAATTTCCATAGTTAAATTACACCACTACTCTCTGACACGTCTATTTTACATCTTCTTCCTCCCCCTCAAATATCCAACATTTCTGCTTTCACCTCACTATTAGCTCATGACATTTCATCTTATTTCCTTAGAAAACAGAAGCCATAGGGAAAGAAACAACCTGTCTCCCTGGGTACTGAGCTGCTCCGCTTTCCTTCCTGTTAAACAGATGAACTGCCCATGAGCATTTCAAACCACTAATTTTTGCTCTGGATTCCATTGTTTCTTGCTTTCTCTAGGACTTTATTCTTGCAATTATCCCTTCTCCCTTTTACATTTTTATTTTGTCCCTCACTACTGGATCATTTTTAGCAAACAAACATACCTTCATTAAATAAACAAATATTCAAATATGTAGACCTGCTGTGATCTCATGATCTACTTCCTTTTTATAGCAAAGCTGCACCTGTTCCTCTTGACAGCTCAGCTCCTTGAAAGGGTTGCTTCTAATATCTGCCTCCACTTCCTTTCCTCTCTTATCCTGCCCTTCAGGTTTGGAGCTCTACTGCTCCATAAATCAGCTTATGTCAAGGGCACCAAAAACCCACATCCTTCCACACGCCATGGTCAATTTGTGCCATTTACAATGATTCGCTCTTTCTTGAAACTTTATTCACATGGCTCCCAGAACACCACAATCATAGTTTTTCTTTTTCCAACCCACTCTCTATCTCGTTTACTGGGTCTTCTTTTTCCTGACCTCTTAATGCTTAAGTTGCTTATTTTATTTGTTACCTGGGTGATTGTCAAGTTTTCATTCCCAGCTCAGCGTCTATCCCAAATTTTTCAACCTGCTTCTCCCTTATTTAATGTCTTATAGACATGTCCAAATTAACATGTCCACAGAAAGTTCTTCCTTGTACCTCCTCCAAGTTGCCACCCCTCCATCTTCCCATTTCATAAATGTCACTAACACATAACTAATTGTTAAGGTCCAAAACCTAGAAATCAGACCTCATATGTCTATCAATCATCACGTGTTATCAGCTCCCCTTGAACATATGTCCCTAATCTGATCATATCTTGCCATTCTAATTAATATTACATAACGACAAGGCACCAAAACCTCTCAACTTGGCTATTGTTGACTTTGCTTTCAGTTTGAGTTTCTAAAAATTTCTTCTCCCTGTAGGACTCGGAGTAATATTTTCAAAAATTAAACCACCTCCTCCCTGCTGGATTCTGGTAACCATTTCTTCTACTCTCTACTTTTATGAGAGCCACTTTTTTAAAAAAAGGTAGCGGACTCCTGGGTACAAAACTATGCTGTCTCCCCTAAGTGAGTCATTGTTCAGTATATGCATGCATTGAAAGAACATACTTGAAAGAACATACTACATGGAGAAGAAATTTTCACCCCACAAATATGTATGTCAATGTTAAAATATTTTTAACTAAAAAAAAATAATGCAGATCATGCTTCTTCTCTGCTGATAATACTGCAAATATTTCTATCACACATAAAATTAGACCCCAAATCCTCCAAGTCCTGGCCTTTGTCCACCCCTCTGTCTTCATGCCCAGCCTTTTTCCGCAGAGCTTGCTTCTCCACTCAGCCACACCAGCCTTTGCTAGAAATTGCTGAGCCAGTTCCTACATCAGGGCTTTGGCACTGGGCATTCCTCCTGGCTAGAAGATTGTCTTCAAGATATATTTTGGGGGGCCGGCCCGGTGGCGCACTGCTACAGTGCACCGCTTGGGAGTGCTGCGGCGCTCCTGCCGAGGGTTCGGATCCCACATACAGACCGGTTCCCGCTCACTGGCTGAGCGAGGTGTGGGAGCAACACCGAGGGTTGTGATCCCATTGCCGGTCCCGGCCCGGTCTGGGCGCGACACTGAGGGTTGTGATCCGTTGCCGGACACGAAAAAAGACAAAAAGG
The DNA here is from genome assembly GCF_000696425.1 of Galeopterus variegatus. Lineage (NCBI taxonomy): Eukaryota > Metazoa > Chordata > Mammalia > Dermoptera > Cynocephalidae > Galeopterus > Galeopterus variegatus. Next base: position 105,390 of record NW_007731898.1, read on the forward strand.
AAAAAAAAAGATATATTTTGGCATCTGCTTCACTCTTTCAACATTTGGACCCAATGTCATTCCTCAGCTTGGTGATTTATGATAATTTTAGCTAAAAAAACAAAAACACAAAAACCTCCCATGAATACACTTGCTACCTCTTGTCAATGCTCTGTTTTATATTTTCTTAGCATTTATCAACACATAAAATTATATATTTATTTGTTTAGTCTTTCACTGTTTCAGATCTGTGAGAATAAGAACACTATTTTCTTGACCACTGCTTAGAAGTCTACTATAAGCAGCCCTGATGGCTGAACTCTAAGGTTTATCCTTCAACCCTCCTAGCATTGAAACTGGACCCTGCCACTATCCCCCCTGCCAATGTTTGCCTTTGCAAAATTTTCAGCTGCCCCATTAGCTCCTCAAGAATAGTCCCCACCACTCCCACTTCTTTGATCCACTAGCTCCTGAGTCAGAGGCTAGTGGGACATGTGTACACGCTGTTGTAAGGAGGCTTGGAGAGCAATTTCTGAAAGGGTCAGCCTCTGTAGAGAAAGATGACCTCTACTTACCAACAAGACTTATGGAATGAAGAATCCAGCAACGTCAGAAGATGGCCAGATGCGTGCCTGCTGGTTTGTGACAAACAAACACTGAAAGAGGCAAAGAGAGAACCCCAAACTTGTACCACGATTAAATGACAGATGGAGAGAGTGGAAGAAAGATTGCAGAGCGTGTTGTCATTGAAGACTGAGAGAAGAGAAATTTTAAAACTTTAAGGAGCAATTAATTTCAAATGTTGTAAACAGAATGGGTAGTATAAGAACCAAAAAATGTTCACTGAATCAACCATCTGACCACTTATAATCTGGGTAATAACAGTTTCAGGTGAGAGGTAAGAACAGACACTAGACTGCAATGTGTTAAGAAGGAAATAGAAGAAATAAGTACTGAGTTTTATTTAAACAGCCTGAGTGACTGAGGACGGGGAGGAAAAGGACAATAAGCAGAGTTGGGGGAAAGTCAGTGGACGGTGTTTGTTTTACGACAGGAGATACGACTGTGTTCACTTAGTGTCAGGAATGGGGAAAGAGCCAATACAGGAAGTTAATAGATCAGGAGAGAAGCTATAATAGTGTCTAATGATTTAATAATCCCCCAAAGGAATTATGAAGGGGTCTGTTTTAAACACATGGAAAGATTAGCTCATGACTGAAGGACATCACACCTTCCACTCAGCTAGAAGAAAGGGAGTGAAGATGGATGTCTATACGATAAGGGGGGATATTTTCCTTCCAACATGCAAATTATCTAGACATTCAGTTTGAGAAAGGAAGTTGCATTGAGTTCCTCTTGCAGACATAAATGTGTTTTAGAGAACATTATCTAGAAAAACCATAAAAGGCACCCTTGAAGACCTGTGGTTATAGCTGTGTTTGAGTATTCGTACTGTCCAGGTGATATAAGGTAGAGGTTTCCTGCACCATTTCTTTGGGTAAGTAAGGGCCTGATATTCTTGAAAGATAATATGACTAGGCTAAGAATAACTGATAATTTATAGGAACTATAAATTCATTACTAATGCCATAGAATATTTTTTCACAGATTTTCTAAAAAGGAAAACCCAACGACTGTCTCTACAGGCCTTCCCATCTAGACTGTGAGCACTTTGAAGGCAAGGCCATATTTATATTTATTCTCTCAACACGAATGAGCACAGTGACGGCTGACACGTGTTTCTGCTGCTTCTTGGTCCAACCTGGGTTGAATTCCGGTCAGGGTGGGAAGATGGGTTGTGTCTAAGTTTGCATTCATCATGCTAAGTACAGAGTCACCTGCACGGTGTCTATTCCTTCCCCCCAAATTACAGCAGCTTCATTTCTCACCACACAGCTTGACCTTGACATTAATCTCTTCTCTATGACTCAGTGTCATCACCTGTAAAATAGGGTAAAGTAGTACCCACCTCATAGAAACATTGTGAGAATCAGCTGAGAGCTAACAGCACCGCACAGTGTGCTGTACCTGTCCAGCTGCAAACCCTCACCATGTGACAGATGGTCACAACGACAGTGAACGTCTCTTCAGCCATAAGCCACTTAGCAGTTAGGACCTGGTGTCCTGAGAATTTCCGTCCTCCTTATTTTGGCCTCAAACTGGCCTGTGCCCTTTCACACAGGTAGCCATGTATGACTCTCCACAGGAGCCTCTTCTCCACTGGTGACAGCTTCCTGTCCTCATGGTGGCAGGCTTCTATCCAAGCAGGGTATAGAAACCACACAGCAGGTTAATGAGAACTTTAATATAAGAAGTCTTAGTGATGATAAAAGAGTCACCATAAGATATAAGGAAACTCCCTATGGTACTCTAGATATGAGGGAGAAAACCCAAAGAAGGAGAAACTTGGAAGAGGTTTAGACCTCTTTATAATAGATGTGGGTCAGCTCATGGGATAGCAGAGAAGCTTGGTGGTTTGGCCCAGCTGGGGTTGGTCTGGAGTTCCTGGGCATGTAACAGGTCACCCTCAAGAGTGTAGGTGGAGGAACAGGTGCTCAGGAACTGGGCATCAGGCCAACAGTGGGCATCCAGGTCCTGGCAGGGGCAGAAGACCTTCAGGGCACAAAGGTATGAGGGGCCTGCAGAGGGAGTGCCAGCTCTGTGCAGAGCCTGAGCCCAGGCAGCTGCAGACAGAACTTTGTTTCCTCCAGATAGGGAGGCTGCAAGATACTCTCGGCCGTGGCTAAGCAGATCCTATCTCATGTCCTCACCTCTGTTAAACCTCCTCCACACAGGCAGGAAACTGCAGCCAGCCCCTTCCTCCTACACGGTCTTTCAAATGCCCTCGACTGACATCACGGTCACTTTAAAGGAGAAATTCTTAAAGGAATTTTATTGATCACAGACCTTCTCCTGAAGAGAGCATTTGGATCTGAGAGGCAATAACTTGGTTACTAAGACACTCACTTCAAACAAAACCTGTACGTAGACTTAAGTATTCACAGTTGATAAATCTGTTTATGAGATTGCTATTCATTTAAATAAAGGATAATTTGACTACAAAAGGAATTGCAGTAGAAATCTTCCTAAGCCAAAGTGGTCAATTTGATCTTAAGTGGTATTTGATTTACTGACACTTGGGGTCCTGGGGCACTGCCACCTCAGAGAGCACTTATGGTAAACTTCCTGTGTCTCTGTGTAATGATCAGCAAGTAGAGATGATAATGTCCCATCTTCTTGTCTGTGTTGCAGTGGGGGAGTCAAATGAACTGAGATGTGGAAAATCACTCAGGAACCGTCAGACAGGATCATTAGACAGTACGTCGTCACTTTACCCTTCGACGCGGTTTCTTCATCACCAACAAGCCCACCGTCACGCTTGGCTTTTCAAAGATTGTCCAGAGCACGAGTCTCTCACCCCAGTCTTTCTCTGGCTGGAGTCACGACTGCAAACTTGCACACTCACTCCCTCCTCGTCCTCTAAAGAAAGAGTTTAAGTCATTTAGTGAAGAATACTGAAATTTCAATTGAACTTGAATTGATTTTCATTTGAAATTTGAGTCATTTAATCAACAGTGAATACACTTTCAACCGAAGTTTAAGTTTGGAAATCGGGTCCCTATTGAATGGAAGTGTCAAGGCATCCTATGGGAATATTTTGAGAGAAACTGAGTCTAATCCCTCTGTTCTATTGCTGTTCTCTTTGGTAGTGACTAATGACCTAGGCCAAAAACAAAGAAAGAACCGCATTTAACAAGTGTTCAAGGAGCTGCTGTTACGTTTAAAACACTATTGTAGATATTGCATTTCTGTAGCAAAGGAGTGTAAAATCTAGTTAAGAGCATAACGCACATTACCCAAGTCACTGCAGAACGGGGGAGAATAAACTACATCTCAGAGAAAGAAGGGAGAGAAAGGAAAACCCACCACTGCTGGGGGGCTTCAGGGAAGGGGCTATGTAGTCTATTAACAGCAACCTCTTATTTGACATCGTATGTGTTCCCTCTCGCTTCTCTTTTCACATGTTGCAAAGAGAGAAGAGCTCCGAGAGAAAAATACTGAAATTTGTTTGAACTGATTTTGAAAGTGTATAATGGAGGAATAATCATCTACAGGATATTCCCTGACCTAAAGTACTTGCAGTTGACTGCTGGTGTATGAGTTTTTAGGTTCTTAAATTAAAAAAATTACCTGAGTCTAGGGCCATCTATTGACCTGAGAGGGGCAGCTATAACACAGCCAGAAAATGTGGCCAGGTCACTTGGTCCCTGCACAGCCCACACAGAGCTCTTGTCCCAACAAGTAGAGACTCTGAGATGACTTGTAAAAATGCCAAACTGTACTCCTTCTTCATTGTGCTTTCTTCCTTCCTTTTTAATCATTGCTTTTTCTAGAGATAAGTTATTCTGCTAATGTTTTAGATACTCAGATATTTTAAATAAAGTCCTATAAATTTGTCATGAGGTACCTCAGTTTATAGGCAGGAAGTACAGAGAGCCCAGGGCGGTGAGGCAGCTTGCCCAGGGCGTGTAAATGGAGAACCCCCCCCACACTCATGTATACACTGTAGAACCAACTGTTTTCTTTTTATAGCTAGCCCTTAATGGCTAACTAAGGTTGTATATTGAAAACACACAGCCTGTCTTGCCTGATACATCTCTCTGAACAGGAAGCAGCTGCCCATCACACTTGAAGACATCCTGTCTCTCTGATAAATTCGCCTAAATAAACCTCAGCCCTCAGTCAAGTGGAGAGGCAGTTGGGACTTTAGCCTCTGCCTCCTGGTCAATGTCTTCTGAAATAAAAAGCCCTTCCTTTAAGTTTTGTCTGGCAGGTGTGATTGGTGGCCCCATAGCAGAGAGCACACAGACCCACACAGGTCAGGGATGCCTCACTAGAAAGGGAGTCCCACAGGACTCACTCGTCACCAGATGTCTGTACCTGATGAGCCAAGGGGAGGTTTTCATTAGTGAGACTTTGGTAGAATTATTCATGTGAAATCAGACCAAATAGCCTCTTGCAGATTAGATTGCATTGATTACATTTATGCCACATGGTTAAAAGGTAAATTTCTATTTTTATTTTTAAGGGATTAAAGATTCTCCTTTAATTGTTTAGATTTCAAATAAGGAAGTGTCAGCAAATATCAAATGTGTGTGTGTGTATATTACACACATACATATATTCATGCAATAAAGTGAATAGACTACTACATCACATTTTGAAGTGTGCTCCCCAAAAAGGAGTTCATAGATCACATTTAAACTTCTCTTGTTCCGGTGGAGTTTTTACACGCCCTCCCAGGGTCCTGCACCTCAGGCTGCCTGCTGGGTTTAGCCTGACAAGAAGCCGGGTGAAGCCAGAACAAGAGGACGCAGCGCTGCTCCTAGCTCTGCCCTCACCTTGTGATAACTCGTGCTATCGTTTAGCTTTTCTGAACTCTTGTTCACTCATCTGAAAAATAGTGTTTATATTTTATAATCCCCCATGTCCTTTTTAGCTCTAACACTGTAGCAACTACTTTGTAGTTCACAATTAGAACAAAAGCAAAGATGCTGTGCTTATCTCATAACTCCAAATTTTTCTCTAAATATAATCATTTTTATTTCCTTGAGAGAAAAAATACAGAGTATAGTTTGAGTATATTTCCAAATGATTTAAAGTGCTCTGTGGACTTCTTAAAGCTCTCAGAACTGGGCAGTGGCAAGAACAGCACGTTTCAGTCTCGTTTTCTACTTGTATCTTACCATGCACTTAGACATGTCCCCTAGCATGAGTTGTGGACAAGTGGTCTGATAGTC
>NW_007731898.1:111984-113165 GCF_000696425.1 Galeopterus variegatus
AAAAAAAGAAAAAAGAAAAATTTTACTCCATTAAATCCATAATTTTTAAAAAATCAAAGCATGATACCAAAGCAAAAGTATCATCAGCACAAGAAAAAAAGTTAATTCAAGTAAGGGTGTTATTAATCTTTATCATGTAGTCAATGTATTTCTTGGCATTTGGCTGCATTCTGCAATTTTACTGCATTTTTCTCCTGTGATATATTCAACCCCATCTATTCTCATTTTCTTCTGGTTATAACATTAAACTACGATTATCTTTTCCAATCTTATCTTTATTTCTCTGGAGAGGTGGAATCATTCTATTTAGTTCTTGGATTCTGAGAATTCCAAAGCAAAGTTATTATATTTAGAATAATAAGCTGCTCCTTTCTGTTAGAAAAGGCACTGGGTAATATTTTGAATTGTTAAGACATCTCATCTTTTTAATTTAGAGTGTGACAATTGAGAATTGAGGGCTTTAGAGCCAAGAGAATCTTATACTTATCTTATATTTGATTAATATAAAAATAAGTAAAAGACTTTGCTGTTATAGGACCAACAGAGAAATAATGATTATTATCCATACTATTAGCATCTGCTCAGTGACAGAAACCACTGAGAATTTCAACATCTTTTTATTTAATTTCCAACCATTCTCAAATCCATCTTTATAAGAGTAGTGTTTATACTCCCATTGTAGAGATGAGATCATTAAGATTTAAAGAGATTTAAAATTGACCAGAGCCTTATAGTTACTTAGAATGAAGATTAGGATTTGAATCCAGATTGAATTGAAGTGAAATATCTGTGCTTTTAAACACTTGTAAACTTTTCACATCAGAACAGAAATCCCGGAGTGAATAAGAAAATACAAATTTTATGTACAGTAACTATTCTTGGAACAACTGCATTATAATGTTTCTTCAGGTACAATAAATCAGAGCCTATAGTTCTTAAAAATGTGTCTTCATTTAATAAACAAGTATTGGTATGCCTGTAGTTTAATTTAGTTAAGCAGACGTATATTGGACACCTGCTATATTCAAAACAGGCTGCACAGATTAAACAACAAAGTCAGTACAACAGTCTCCACCCTTAAGAAAATACCGTTCTGTTCACCAACTACAGTCTGACAGCGAAGAGTAACATAAAAGAGAAACTAATAAAACACACTGTAAGCAAAGAGAAAGAGGTGCTGT
>NW_007731898.1:113303-115455 GCF_000696425.1 Galeopterus variegatus
ATTTTATGTACAGTAACTATTCTTGGAACAACTGCATTATAATGTTTCTTCAGGTACAATATATCAGAACCTATAGTTCTTAAAAATGTGTCTTCATTTAATAAACAAGTATTGGTATGCCTGTAGTTTAATTTAGTTAAGCAGACCTATATTGGACACCTGCTATATTCAAAACAGGCTGCACAGATTAAACAACAAAGTCAGTACAACAGTCTCCACCCTTAAGAAAATACTGTTCTGTTCACCAACTACAGTCTGACAGCAAAGAGTAACATAAAAGAGAAACTAATAAAACACACTGTAAGCAAAGAGAAAGAGGTGCTGTATTTTGACTAAAGGAGAAAGAAATTTCATAAAGGTGGCAATGTCTGAGCTAGGCTGTGAAAGCTATATTCAGAGACCCTCTGTCTTGGTTAACAGAATGCCTTGGTTAATTTTCAATCTAATCTTTTTGAGTGTAAACAGACAGTAGAATATAGAAGAGGACTATAATGTGGTGGCTGACTGGATCCACACCCTAACTTGTTGTGTAGCATTTGACCAGTTGTATATTCTTTCTTCATCTTGTGTAACCTGTAAAGTGGGAAAAACAAATCTTCCCAACTCACAGTGTAGTCAGAACTAAATGAGATGAAACACTTAAAGCCTTTAGCAGGAGCCTGGTAGTGAATAAAGCTTCTGTAAATGCTAGTTTCTGATAGTGTTTGTAAAGAAGCCTTCCTGCAAGTTGGATTAGTCTGGGAATTCAGTTCTTAATATGAAAATAGAGATTAGGTCCAATAATTTTAAATATTGAGTTTCGAGCCTTGATACAATAATAACTGTTTGTGGAATAAATTGATAAATGAGATTACCTTGTTCCAGCAGACTTTTTCAGGGCACGATTCCAATGCACAGTTGTGATTACATACCTGCTTTCTCAGGGCTACACAGTTGTTTGATTCAAGCAAATAATTGGAATATGAAAAGTATGAATGAACTCATATTTATTTGGGATGATAAAAATTAATAAGAAGTTCTAATCAAAATCTTTAATAGATACTTGAAGATGTGATCTTAGACATTAATGAAGAGTATGCTTTTCTCTCAGGAATATGGGAGTGTGTGTAACGCTTTAATAAGAATCAAATAGCAGATATCATCTGTTATCTGGAGTGACAAATTTAAGAAATAAAAAAATTTAAAGAGAAAATAGGGGGAAATGGGGATGGGAAGGGAGGTCGGGGAGTAATTGGGTGGGGGACACAGGGTATAATCGTAATTTCTGGTAATGGGCATGGTGCCAGTATGGATCTGGCCATCACATCTTGGGCACGAGTGGTGACAGTCAGTGTTGTATCCCATGAATATTCATAACCAATAAAAAAATTAGCTGTTTAAAAAATGCTGCAAAAATATACAAATAGTCAACAAGCACAAGAAATAATGTTCAACATCATTGCCATGAGAGAAATGTAAATCAAAAGCACAATGATATGCCACTTCACACCCGTTAGGACAACTACATTCAAAGGCGTTTAATAAAAAGTGTCGACAGGGATGTGGAGAAATCGGAACCCTTATACATTTTTGGGTGGGAATGTAAAATGGTGCAGTCTCATTGGAAAACAGTCTGGCAATTTATCAAGAAGTGACCCAGCAATCCATCCCTAGGTATACAATCAAGAGAAATGTCATGTATGTTTGGATAAAAACTTGTGCACTTATGTCCACAGCAGCATTATTCATAATAGCCCAAAGGTGGAATCAACCCAAGCGTCCATCAACTGATAAATGGATAAATAGAATAAGGTATATTCATGTAATGAAATATTACTGGGCAGCAAGAAGGAATGAATTACTACACACTATGACATGAATAAACCTTGAGAACATCATGATAAATGAAAGAAGTCAGTAAAAATACCACATACTGTATGATTTCATTTACATGAAATGTCCAGAATAAGCAAATCTACGCAGACAGGAAATAGATCAGTGGTTATCTAGGGCTGGGGTGGGGGGAGGGTGGGAGAGAAATGGGGACTGACTGCTCATAGGTATGGAATTTTGGGGGGGAGGGTGATGAAAGTATTATAAAATTTGTGAGCGATGGCTGCAGAACTCTGAATATAACAAGAAACATTGAATTGTGAATTCAAAATGGATGATT
>NW_007731898.1:115675-121178 GCF_000696425.1 Galeopterus variegatus
ACTATGACATGAATAAACCTTGAGAACATCATGATAAATGAAAGAAGTCAGTAAAAATACCCCATACTATATGATTTCATTTACATGAAATGTCCAGAATAAGCAAATCTACGCAGACAGGAAATAGATCAGTGGTTATCTAGGGCTGGGGTGGGGCGAGGGTGGGAGAGAAATGGGGACTGACTGTCCATAGGTATGGAATTTTGGGGGGGAGGGTGATGAAAATATTATAAAATTTGTGAGCAATGGCTGCAGAACTCTGAATATAACAAGAAACATTGAATTGTGAATTCAAAATGGATGATTTATATGGTATATGGATTACATTGCAATAACAATGTTATTAAGAAAAAATAATGCCACAGATGTTATGAATTTAGATTTTAACAAAATTTTTGATGATATTGTATTTTTTTTAGTTAGCTCAAAAGGCATCTATGGTACAAATAAAATTGCCAGCAGTGAAAAAATTGCTGACATGTCCTAAATGCTGTCTTATGATACATACCAACAATGTACATCTCTAGGGTAATGCATTGTGGATGCTTCTGAACTGACTGCTCAAATTTTACCTAACTACTGTCATTTTTTCAAAGAACTTGAGGTAGCTGTAAATTAGGAGGTTGAAATTATCAAAGTGACCCGTACCAAGAAAGATTGTACATATGCATGGAAGATTGAAAAATAAACAAGAAACAGAATCTAAAATTAATAAATCCTAACAAATATGGTATATAATAAGCAGCTGAAATCCANAACAGAATCTAAAATTAATAAATCCTAACAAATATGGTATATAATAAGCAGCTGAAATCCAGAAAATTCTAGAGTAAATACATTTTCCTATGTCCATAAAGTTAGATTTTCATCTACCCTTCCATACAACATTATCGGATGTTTTCATTTAAAAACTAGTGGACAGTGATTTTATACCAACTCTTAAAGTGTCCTTTAAATTAAGAATGGAATAATGATTATAAATATTTTTATAGGACCATGGACAGAACAAAAGAGGATTTAAAAGAAAAGAAAAACTGCAATGAATAGGAAAATAGAGACTGAGGCTGCTAAATGGATTAACTTATTAGCCAAGCAATGACTTAGAAATGCTACAATGACATTGTAATTAAGTGAAGATATAAATGTAACTGAAGAGGAATGCATCATTTAATCATTTGCAACTGTGTTAGATGGAGGACATTAGACAGGAAAAAGAAAACTCTGGAGGAAACAAGGAAAACATCAGAAAAGTGACTGGCATCTTCTGTAGGGCTTTATCTCAATGTTCAACAGGAAAGGTCCACTGCACGGTCACCTCTTTTGCAGCGTGTTCAGATTTCTTTTCATCAAAATCTTCAGCAACAGGGAAGAAACTTTTTGTAGCTGTGCTTTTGAGATGTTATGTTGAACTTAGAAAGGGCAAATGTGGGTCAAAGATAAATGTCCTGAAATTGCAATAGGAAGAACAGCAGAGAAACCGTAATCTTAACTCCCTTCCCTTTGTCTCTAGGACCTCGATGACTCAGAATCGGGGCTCAGAACAAGGACCCTATCATTGCCCTTTTCCAAAACTAATTGTTCCCTCTCCTAAATCCAGAAGAGACAGCCAGAAACACAGGAGTTAATGAGGGAGCCAAAATAGCTCATAATTGCTACTCCTAAAACAATGCACTTTCTGAAAGAAAAATCCCGGGAGTTAATTAAAAGCTGTAGAAACGTCTTTATGTTGCTGGTGTTCCTGTGCTTCAGTGATTATGTATTTTCAAAAGAACTCAGACATGAGGAGATGATTGCTGGGTAGGCTATGGAAAGTCGACAGCTCTCTTAAAAAAAAGTTATAGAAGTAAAATGCACAAGTTGCATATTGTCAGCATATATCTACAGAAATTTTGATCAACCATAATGGTGCTTTTCTCCCATGTTACCATTTTTATTTTGATATTTCAAACTTTATAAAATAGTATAAAGTTAAAAATTGAATTGCTATATAGATATGTATATGTACACACACACACACACACACACACACACACATATAGGAAAGAAAGTTTCCTAGAGTTTTGGATATATTAGAATGTATTTTATGAAATCTTGAACTCAAATAAGCTTGAAGGACAAAATTTAACACAGTGAATTGAGTAATGATTGCTTAATATTTCTTTGCTAATGTTCAACAACATAGGCAGGACTAATAATACTTAAAATTTGCGCCATGGCATTCTTCCCTGGGCTGCATATGGATTAGCACAATTTGGTGAAAAGGCAGGAAATATGATTCTGTGATCTGAGCTAGGACATAAACTTTCATGGCTCCAGTTTCTACTCTGTAACACCAAGGTTCTCAATTTGACACTTTTCTTTGACTGCCTTTGGTTGTAGCAGGCTCTGATTCCAGATTAGTATGGTAAACAAAGAAAAAATCAGAGAAGACAAGTGATTTTTGTCACTTGGGAAATAATAAAGACTCAGTCATATCCACACTCAAAGATAGTATTTAGCAATAGACCATTGGTGACTTTTCAAAATCATTCCAGTATTTAATTTCTGACACCTGATCCACACAGAGGTCTGGGTCCTGTGACTTTATCTTCGGCGGAGAGCTCTGTAACGTCCTGAGTTTATTGGAACAGAAGATGAATGGGAGAAACTCTAGGCCCAGAATTCACTACTTAAATGGTTGTATTTGTTCTGACATCTTTTGAGATGTTTGCTGCATTTTTTTAACTTTTATTCACTTTTAAAAGAACTATCCAGTTAGCCTCCCTATATGCCATCCCTGGAGGGACACAAAGGCAGTAAACAAGCCAGATTCTGAGACCTCAGGGCTCACAGTGGAGTGGGGCAGACAGACTCACAGCCAATGACAGCCATCATCACTAAGACTGTCATAGAAAAATTATACTGGTTAGAGTTACGCAGGAAAGGAATGTATTTTATTCAAGAATAGGGCAGTAAGGGGAGAGAGGAAACTCAATTCAGCTGAAACGAAAGGTGAGAGAGTTTTTAAGGTCTGGGGTGAGCTGGTGGAGAAGAACGGGAGGACTTGGGAGGTTGGTCAATGTTTTTAGGCCATCTGTGTTTGATAATTGGGGTTTGTAAGAGTTAGGCTCCTACCCTCTCACAGAGACTGGGAGTTTTGTTGATAAATACATTTCAAAGCATGGCTCCCAGTCCTGGAGAAAGACAGTCCTTCCTGCCTAGACTGAGGCTGGGAGATTAACATCTCCCAGAGAACATGTCCAGAGAAAGAACTTACGATGACAAGTGTTACACAGTTAGTGCTCTGAGAACAGGGAGGCCAGCAGCCTATAGTCAGGAGGAATCCTCTCCAGTTCAGTCAGGCCAAGGGGGACATTGAGGCTTCTTGGTTAAGATAGAAGATGCTCTGGAGCACAGAGAAGGAAGTAGGTCATTTCCTCACACGAGTATAAATCGGGTCTCCAGAAAAAGACCTAGAAAATGAACTATATGTCCCCCTGTAGCACATCTCTGTTTAATCATTAACTCATAATTGACGTTTTCATGGGTGGTTTCTTAAGAACAATACATTAAGAGACTGTTGTGACTCATAAAGCACTTGATTCATGATTGCTTAATTTCCTGATTAAAATTGAATGCATTTCCTTCGTTCTTTCACCTCTCTGCAGAGTCTACTTAATGATAGTGACGACTATGAACTCAACATAGATGGCGTGAGTCTGCACAGAGTGTGGGAAGTAAGGGAAGAGGAGGTGGGTGAAGGCAAGGAAGGAGAGCGGGAACTGTGGGGAGAGGGGAGAGGCTAGTTGAAGAAAACCCAGTTCTCATGGTCGTGCCAGGGCCCCTCTGGACTCCACACCAGGACCCCACCCGGCCAGTGGTCACATTTGCAAAGACTCTGAGGAGCCCTGGTCCCTCAGGGGCAGATTGGTGCATGGTTCAGGAGGTGGAGGAGTGAATCCTGTAACCCCGGGGGACGCCACTGAGAACAAGGATTGACAGGGAGTGTGGAAGAAAAGGGGAACAAAAGGACCTCTGTGCACCAGGGAAGCTCTTTTCTTTGTGTTTGTTTTGTTTTTCTTTTGTCTACAGCCTGAGTGAGAGATTGATTAATAAAACATTATTTAATAGGCTTGTCTAAAATCGCTGTGTTATTTTTAATTTCTAAATGGCAGCTACCATTAAAAAGATATCACACACGTATACCTGTACACATTCACACACGCACATGCATTTGAGACCAATATTTAAATAAAGTAATACTTACATATCGTGTTCACTTTTTTTAAACACTTAACTCATGCAATACCAGCTTTACAAAACTACATGAAAGGAAGAGCCTGCTATCAAAAGCTGTATTTAATTTTATCAGTAAGTTTAAATCAGGACATTCAACAAGTCAAATTAATTTTTCCTCAAGAAAATTAAAATTTTTGGATCACTCCTCATGTGAGTAACATCAAAGCTTTAATTTAAGATTCAAAACAACATTTCTGAAAGGTCCCCTTGTTAATGTAAATCTTTCTGTGTACTTGTAAAATATAACTTTCTTTGTACTTGGGAGTCTTTTTCTTTTCAGACTTAAGAAGATGAGTAAAAAGATCACATGCTGGTCGGTGGACTCAAAGCACATCAGCAAATAATAATAATAATAATAATAGTGCAGCCTAAAAGCAGAAAAGACAAAAAAAAATGTGAAAGCGAGCAGGAAGTGGAAATTGAGGAGGGGAAGAGACAGGGAAAGAAAGAATTAGGGAAGAGGCGAGAGATGGGGAAGAGATGTGAGAAGGCCTGAAGCCTCATGCACCAATGTCAACAGTCCTTGGCAAGGCTCACTGCATCACATTTACTGCAGCAGGTTGCAGTTTCACGTCCAAGTCACAAAAAGTCACACGTGCACACTGTCACCTGCTCACACACGTTGAGGTACCTCATGCTCAAAGTAGGAGAACAAGACCCACAGAGCGAGAAGTGAAGAAAGTGGATACAAGAGGAAATAGATCTGAACTAATGGCAATTAGGCTAAGCAGTGTGACAGCCCGTGAGCCACTGAGCTAAGGGCCTTCTATGTCTTTATAACTTAGAGATGAAAAATGGCCAAGAAGAATGCCAAAGTGGTCTAGAGAGATAAGCAGCATTGTTTGAGAGTATAGAAATGGCTGATTGGATTCCTAGTTGAATGTCAGATTAAATTTTTCTTATTATCGAGTTGCTAAAGTTTAAAAGTTCACCAAGTATATCAGAAACGAACAATTCGCCATGTACTTGCTGCGAATGTTTATGAACATCCTAGAATATTAAAGTAATGTCAGACTCCATCAAATATCGCTCCTGCTTAGCCAAGACTTCAACTGTTCTTCAGCAGTTCAGAGATGCAATAATAAGGTGCAATGGAAAGAACCTAGATTGATCGATTGATTGATTAATATATTTACTTAAATAATGTTCATTGGAAAATTAAGGGCATTGGCTTTATTTACCATGAGATGAAAACCAGTGAGAGAGAGGCTCTGAACAAACACGT
>NW_007731898.1:121456-139371 GCF_000696425.1 Galeopterus variegatus
AGGTGCAATGGAAAGAACCTAGATTGATCGATTGATTGATTAATATATTTACTTAAATAATGCTCATTGGAAAATTAAGGGCATTGGCTTTATTTACCATGAGATGAAAACCAGTGAGAGAGAGGCTCTGTACAAACACGTCTGGTCAACAAGAGTGTGGCGGGTTATTGTCAGTTTCTAATTTCCATGACAGGATGATAGCAGGAGAGTAACAACTGAAAATTCAACTCACTCTATTAAGTGCTGAATATGTGCTATCCATTGGGCCAAAAATTTCACAGGTATTTGTTTTAATATTCCCAGGAAACCTCTGGATAAGGAATTCTTTCAATTTTGTGCATTTGCTCCAGACAGATTGAGGTGCACACATATGCTCCCACCTTTCAAGAGGAAAAAGTAAGATTTGAACTGAAGTCTGCAGGTCGCCAGTGTTTGCATAATAACAGTGTTCTTTCTCAATTCCACTAAAGTAACTCCAGGCGAAAGCAAAAGCACAAGCAGGCCCGAGGTGCCCTTGGGCTCCTGGCCAAAACTGACCTACCCTGATTTCAGTATTTATTAGAAGTCCTGTCTTTCAACCAAACAAATTTTACAGTGTGCATTTTACTACATTGGAAAGCTGCTTAAATTTTTAATATAGAATGATAATGTGGATTTTTCTAACTTTTAGGGTAAAATTGATAAACCAAGAAGCTGCACAGTGTATACCTTGCATTGAAAGACTCTTCATGCCTTGGAGAATAAGGAGGGGCATGTAAACTTCTTGAGACACTGAACTTACTAATAATCTATTTTTGCTTCTAAATTTGGGAAGTTGAGATTTTGGTGAAAAGAAAGTTATTTGATTTTAAGTATATTTTAATGCGCATTTTTTCCCCATGTAGTAAAGAACTATATATCAAGTAAATAAAAACCTTTAATGCATATTTTCAAGCCTATTCAGCAGAAGATAGCAAAACCTCTTCTTAACAAGTATTTGTATCTTTTAGATTAACGGTCCCAGTCATCTTGATAATCGAAGGAAACTTACATTCAGATCTCATTGGGCCCTCGTGCAATTAAATTAGAGATCTTTGCCTCAACCATCCACTATTCTTTCATCAATTTATTTATTTAGTAAACATTTCTTGAACACTAGTAAAAAGACTCATACCAACAAATCCAATATGACAACTATTGCTTTCCTATTACTTGAATTTATAGCTGGTATTCTTTACATGGCATCTTATACAGAAGTCACTTTTTAAGGCACAGCAACACAAAGACAATAATATAATGACACAGTAGCATTATATAAGAGTTACAGATTAATGAACAATATTAAAAATCCAGACCATTCATTACAAGCAAATGCTAAGAATTAATCTCTAAGGCAGTTCTCCAGAATCACATTAATGCTGTTCTCTGGTGAATATATTTATTTGAATATATTTTTTAAAAGGCCACACATCTTCCAAAGGTTACAGAAAAATTGTAAGAAAACTTCCTGCTTGGCTTGCTTTCTCCATTATGGTGGACTTAACATAATTAGCTCACTGGAGAAAAGGAAGTCAATTGATAAAAATAACTGCAATGGTAAATTTTCCTGGGGGCAATAGTCACCCAGTTAATCTGTAAACAAAACCCCCAACAACCTTGGGGCCTCTGCTGCTGACCCAGGATATAAATTGCCTTGTGATATGAGCTAATCTTTTTAGGAATATGTCAATCAGGTGAATGCACCCCCAAATGGCTCCTTGTTACTACATCATCCAATTGAACAAAATAAATGTCAAAATGTAGGTTCTGTATCACATTTCACATTAAATAAATCCTGGGGTATATCAAGATGAAAGTACTTTAGTGCATTTCATATTTAATGGCAACTGTGCTGACCGGGTAGTACATCTATGGAACAAAATTTACCCAGTATCTCGAACTCTGCCAAAGATAAACACACACTATCTTCCAAGTTGTGGCTTCAAGAAAATCCTATTATCTGATTATGCAACTAAGCAAAGTTAAACTACAAGAGTAGAATCACATCAGAAATATGAAACGGGATTGCATCAGAGCTTAACAATGAAAAATATCGAGCAAGAAAAATCTGAGCATTTTTTTAAAGAATACAAATTTCATCAGAGAATTCCCCTATTTCTCTAATTTGAAGAGAGAGATTCTGTTAAGTATATATCAATTTGACAAACCACTAAAATAACCTTTGAAAATGGAATGGCATGTGCCTTTAAAAACCAACAGAGACAGTCCCTAAAAATAGTTTACCAAGCAACAGAGTCAAATTGTTGGGGAATTGCTCTTTAATGCATTAGAGAGTCTATTCCTATGGCACTTAAGCTAGCCAAAGTAATAAATATAAAATGGTAATTTTTCTCCATGAGCTGTTCTTGCCGCTCCCCCATGACTTCATTCCTACCCAGAAGTAATATAACGCTGCCTGCTAGCAGGTTCTGAATTCATGGAAGACGGCAATGTGCTTCTGCGACTTGGTTAAATGTGCTCAAAAGAAGTCAGCAATTACAATTAATCCCTCTGTCGCCTGGCACTGCCTGTCTCTATTTCCAGAGTGTGAGTGTCAATGGGGTGTTTCAAGTGCAAGGCAATTTTAGACTCTAACAATAGAGTGGTTGAATACCCTTTTACAACAGGCTCCGTATCCTCCCTTTTCTTCACCCACCGTCATATCATGGCAGGGAAAATGCTGCCATAGAAGGATTTCTGTGTCAGCCCTGCTAATCTAAATAACAACAACATCACTGTAAAAGAGAAACCAAGTTTCCAAAATTGAGTTGTACATGGGAAAGGGCTCATCTGAGATCAAAGATAAATTCAAATAAAGATAACTATTAAAAGATGTTTAAAAAATTAAGATATGTGAAAACTTATAGAATTGGAGCTGTCATGACCTCTTTGCTGACAGATCAGTTTCTGGAAAATCTCAAGAGCTGTTATTTAATGCAAACATATAGTACTGATTACTTTGTTTTTGTAATAGTGAAACATGGAAAGAAGGCATTGACATTTTATATAATTGAAGTTATAATAGAACCAGAATTTGAAAATTTGAATCTTGCTAACATCATTATTATTTTTTTCAAGCAGTTTTTAATGTATCCCTTCTTAACCCTCCATGTGCATGTTGCTAGGTACTGTGGTGGCAAAATAGTCAGATGCTGATAGTCTGAAAAAAGTGAAACGATTATCCAGCTATACCTTAACTTGAATACAAAATGTAAATAAATGTATATCTATATTTTTTTGGTTCCCCCGTTTTTGTCCTGGGTACCTTCAAAGAAAATAATTTTGCTTCTGGCTATGATTAATAAAGCTGGAAAGTGTCCATCTAACAACAACAAAAAAGGCTAGAAAAACAACGAAATCATAACTTTTTGAACCCTAAAGAGATCTGTGGTTGCAGAGCTGCCAAGAAAATCCACAGCAAGACAGACCCCTCCAAGGAGATGTGATAGAGCATCGACTTACCTGAAGCTGGGCATGGGAGGGGTCATGCCAGGAACCACACAAGTGGGTAACAAGACTTCAGCTGGCATTTCTAAAGAATTTCTAAGTGCCAAGAGCAGGCTAGTGTGAGAATATAGAAGCCCCAGGAGCTGCAGACACAGGGGGCCCACTCTCAGGGTCTTCTCCATGGACTCCTACCAGGTGCTCATTAGAAGATCTTCGGCACAAAGCTCCACCTGGGCCCTTCTGTTCTAAGGAACAAAATCTTAAACTGCTGGAGGAGGACCAGCAAATCCAGTCACCTTCCCCCAGCACCAGGCACAGTATTTGCCATGTTGAGGAGGATGGAAAATCACTGAGAAAGCCCATACCTGTTCCCTAGAACCTGCACAGTGGACCTACTCAGGACTGAGTAGGGACAAAGGAAGCAGAAGAACCCCCTAGCCTCACCCCTAGTGAGCACTAAGTCACAAGCAAGAGCAGCTTTATGCTGGAGGAGGAGCGGGAACCTAGAGCAACCTCCCCTGAACAGCATAAATGCATTGCAAAAAATCAAAGTTGAGGGTCCAATGGGAACACAAACCTCTTGGCCAGATGGTTTCACTGATTAATTCTAGCTAATATTTAAGGGAAAAATAAGTCCAATTCTGCAAAAACTCTTATGGAGAATAGAAGAGAAGCAAATACTTCCCAATATATTTTATGAAGCCAGCATTATTCTGATACCAAATGCATCCAAGAGATTACAAGAAAACCACACACCAGTATCCTTCATAAGCATAGACACAAAAATCTTCCATAAAATAATAACAAGTAAAGCTTAGCAATATATTAAAAAGATAACAATTAAGTACGTTTTGTCCTGTGAATGAAAGTTTTGTTTTATATTTGTCAGTCAATATAATTCATCGTGTCAAGAGTCTGAAAAACAGAGAACCATATAATTATTACAGAGAAAGCATTTGGCAAAATTCAACACCCACTCATGATAAAAACTCTAAGCAAGCTAGTAATTATAGGCAACTTTCTCAACCCAATAAAGAGCATGCATCAATTAAAAACTATAGCTAAATCATACTTTTAGTGGTGAAAGACTGAATCTTTTCCCCTAAGATCAGGAATAAGGCTTCTCTCCTCTTCTCCTGTTCAACATTGTACTGGAGATCCTAGCCAGTGCAATAAAGCAAGAAAGAGGTGTGTGTTGGGGAGTGGGGAGGGATGGGTACAGATTACATAGGATAAAACAAAATTGCCTTTATTTGCAGAAAGTATATGTAAAAAGCTACAAAGAATCATCAAAAAAGCTATTAGAGCTTCTAAGTTACCTTAGCAAGGTCATGGGATACAAGGGTGATATACAGAATTAATTTCCCTCCTATATGTTAACAATCAACAACTAGAAATTGAAATTAAAAAGCATCATTTATAATAGCATACAAAACATGGAGTACTTAAGTATAAACTTAGTAAAATATTTGCATTATATATGTTGAAAATTATAAAACATAATTGAGATAACTTAAAGGCAACTTAAATAAACAGAGATATACCATGTTCATGGATTGTAAGATTTAATATTACTAAAAAGATAATTCACCCAAAATTGATCTGTAGAATCAAAATCATAACAACTTTGTATCAATTGACAAAATGTTTCTAAAATGCATATGAAAATGGAAAAATACCTAAAATATTAAAATAATTTTGAGTAAGAAAAATGAAATAAGAAAACTCACATTCCCTAATTTTAAGATGAACTGTAAAGTAACTTTTATAAAGAGAGTTAGGTGTGGGAGAAAGAATAGACATATGTCAATGAAATATAATAGAAAGTACAAATATAGACCTATGCATATATGGCTAATTAATTTGAGGAAAGGTACAATAGCAATTCAGAGGAGAAATTATAGTCTTTCAACAAATGGTGCTGGGACAATTGGACATCCATAAGCAAAATGTCCTTCATTCATACCTTGTACCACGCACAGAAATTAACTCAAAAGGAATCAGACATCTAAATGTAAAAATCAAAAACTATAAAACTTCTAGAAGAAAATATATTAAAAAATCCTATTTTTAAAAATTTGTCTAGAAAAGATTTTCTTAGATATAAAACAAAAACATAATTCATAGGTAAGTAGGAAAAAGCAAATTAAATCCCTGGTGGGTCCCCAATTTGGTTATTAAACTACTAAGAGGAAGATAGTGATCAAAGTCAGCATCTTCAGTAACATCAAGATCAGGAACCACATGACAGAACATAATGTGAACAAATCCTTCTGTGGTACTTTTTGACAAAGTCAGTCCAATTACTAGATAAAAATCAGATGAACCCCAGTTGAAGTTCATTAGATGAAAATAACTGGTCAATGCTCTTCAACAGTGTCAATGTCATGAAGGACAAAGAAAGATTAAGGAACTGTCACAGGCTGCTGGACACTAAGGAGAAAGAGCAAGAAAATGCAATGTGGAATCCTGGCTAGGATCCTGGCACAGAAAAGAGCATTTAGTTAAGAGTATTGTACCCCTGTTAATTTTCTGGTTTTCTTAACTGTACTCTGATGACAGAAGATGTCTGCATTAAAGGAAGATGAATGAGAGATATATTATTTTTTCAATGTTTCTATAAATCAAATATTCAAAATAAAAAGTTTAAAAATCGGCAATAAAAATACATTAAATATTAAGTACAAAAGAAATTGACAAAATATTGACATGCATAAAAACTAAAATTAAGAACTTATGCTTTATTTTAAAAGATGAAATCCTCAGTGAGATACCACTACACTAAATACCTATTAAAATAGAAAACAAAAAGAACCATAATAATGAATGCTGGCAATAATGTGGAGCAATTCTCACATGTTGCTGGTAAAAATGCAAAGTATTATAGCTACTTTGGAAAAGAGTTTGCCAATTCATTATAAACACAGACTTTTTCTATACCTACCCAACAGTCCAAATCCTAAGTAGTTACCCAAGTGAAATAAAAAGACATATTCTCACAAAAACCTCTACATGAGTGGTTATAGTGACTCTATTGATAATCACTACACATTGGAAACATCACAAATGTCCTTTTATTGACGAGTACATAGTCACCTAAACATTTCAGACCATGTGATTCTACTCATATAACAATCTGGAAAAGATAGAACTGTGAGTATTGGGACAGATGTCAGAAAACAAATGACTGGTCACTTGGGACTTGGGGTGAGGTGCTGACTCAAAGGGTACAACAGAACATTTTAGGAAACGGACAAATTCTGTATCTTGATTGTGGTAGTGCTTACCTGACTGTATGTTTTTCAAAACTCATAGAACTACACACTAAAAAGGATAAATTGTAATGTATGCAAAATTGACCTCAACAAACCTGAATTTCTTGAAAAAGTGTAAATCTCCTCTGTTTTCCTAGAAATATTGAAAAAGAAGCTCAGCTTTCAGAGAACAGACACATTTCAGGCATAAGCAGTAGGGTACGCTGTCCCATGGCCTTTAAAGTGGCCCTCGTGGAACATGTAGAATTGGACAGCTGGTGCAGAAAAAGGAGACTGGGCGACTAAGCCGTGGGGTCAGCACAGTTAGAGCTGCTCCATGCGTTTACAGAATAATTAATATTCGAAGTGGATGGGGTCTTGAGTGAGGTCAGGGAGACCTACGTTACAATGTAGCTCTCCATGGACTTGCTGCATAACCTTAAGAAACTCCTTTAGCTTTCTAAATCTTTGATTTTGCTACATAAAAATATTTCAATAATAGTAGTCATTATGGACTGAATAGTGTCCCCCTGCCAACTCATATGTTGAAGTCCCAACCCCTAAAGTGACTGTATGTGAGAGAGGGCCTTAAAAGAAGTAATTAATGTTAAATGAGTCATAAGAGTGGGGCTCTGTTCCAAGGCAGAGACACCAGGGATGGATGTGCACAGATAAAAGGCCATGTGTGGACACAGAAAGAAAGTGGCCATCTGTGAGCCGAGGACAGAGGCCTCAAGAAAATCAACCCTACCGACACCTTGATGTTGGACTTCGAGCTTCCAAAACTGTGAAAAGTAACCTTCTGTTGTTTAAGCAGCACAGTCTGTGGTATTTTGTTACGGTAGTTCTAGATGACTAATGCAGTGTCTTCGCAATATTATTCTGAGAATTCTTGAGAAACTGTCTATTAGGCCTGGAACCCAGTAAGTGCTATCAGATATTCCCTAATATAATAATACATTATAGTATTAGATAATAATACATTAGTATGTATTAGATCGGTATTATTGTGCTAGTTATTGGTACTGAGGATTAGAAATGTAGGTTTGGGGCAGATCACTAAATACCTTGAATATAACATTCGAATTTACATTATGTTCAGATGCAACTGGAGAATTACTGAGGATCCATGAGCCGAGGGGTGACCTGATCAGAGCTGTACTCCAGAAAAATTACTCGAAGAGTTCTAGTGGAAATAACTGGCACATGGCAAAGCAGTTTGAGAATCTAGGTGAGAAATGACAGGGAACTAGACTTGGGATGAGAACAAAAGACTCAGTTCAGAGAAAGTTGACAGAGCGTGGTGTCTGAATCTCCATCTCATGGGAAGGAAGAGTTATAAGCCACTGCTGAGTTTTCAAGACCGGTTGACAGGGTTGTGATCGGAATTACAGCCTCTAAGAAGTAACAGCCACCCGCGCAGGAAAAGGCTGTTGTGATGGGAGAAGACGTTCTCAATTACAGACACAGTAAACCACAGCTTTTTGCTTATATTGATTGATTGATTAATAAAATGGAAATAATTATACTCTCACTTCCTTTGCCAAACAGTTATTTTGAAAATCAGATGGGGTTACCCATGAACATTTTTTGTAAAGGATTATGCAAACATTACTAAGATATCAAATATGGAAGTTACTTAAGCAGCACCCTTATTGCTATGGAAGGCACAGAAACACTGCAGGGAGGACCCCTTTCCTATTGCTTTGTGCTCTCATAATAGCCATGAGATAAATATAACAAATATGATCAATTCTGTGTGCTGGGTGCCCCAGATAGAAACTAGTTCTCAGGCTTTCTGACCTAACATGTCGAGGGCTTTGAGGAGGAGCCAGCTGCACCCCCATATTTCAGACATGTAGAGCTGTGAGAGGAGCTGAGGGATGGGGATTGTCTGAGTCACGATCCAGTGCTGTGACCGTAACTGCTGGAGAGCGAGGCAGTGATCTGTGTAGAGAACCTGGCCACCCGGAAGCAAGCTCTGTGCTCATCCCTGCTCTGTGAATCAGTTTCCCTGTTGGACACAGGAGGGAGATAGCTCTCGGCGGGGAGGGGAGTCGATAATGTGGACCCAGATAGCAGGGGTGGCAGGCTGCGTCTGCTGAGTGCTGAGTCCTCAATCGTCCTTCCTACTAAGCAGCAACTGCTCCATGGGGCCCCAGAAAGACTCTTCTGCAGGCAAGGCACAAAATGAAAATGGCAGATTTCACTGCCGTTTTGATAGAAGAGACGTTTCAAAGGGCCCCTGGTGCCCAGCTGTCTCTTCCATCTTGCGGTGATAGGGCTCTGACTTGTTTCTGTTTACGCTGCTGCTCCTTGGTTAGGAGTGCTTTCCTGGTGTGAGTAGAATAGCTAAAGGGTGCACAGACTGGGGGCTTGAGCAGCTGCAGCAGCTGGGAGACCAGCTCACAGCCTCACCTCCTGCCACCCACTGGTGGGTGATTCCAGCACTAACAGTGCACAGTCATCCTTGTCAGAGAACAAGGCTGCCATGGATCAGTGGAACGCTTGGTGCGATTTCAGCCTAAAACATCATTTTTACCAACAGATTACTTATAGGAACTTTTCACAAAATGCAAAATATACTAATTATAATTGTTTCTCTTCTCCCTCCAGGAGAGTGATTGTCCAGATCCAGGCTATTCAGACTGAATGTCAAGATCCAGGCTTCCAGAAGAAACTCAAGAGGCCTTGATGGCTTACAGACTAGATAATTAATTAGACGCTTAATGATAGAGAATTGACTGCTGTTTGCTGTTAGGTTTCTTTAATCTAACCGGAGGCATTTGAGTTAGAGTGCACCTATTATGTAAAACATTTGTATTTTCCAGATTAGTTTGGAAGGAATTCAGCCTCTTCTGGCATGCTGTTGGCGTTCTTTCTTGTTTTGGCACAGAAAAGAGAGAGAGAGAAAAAAAAAGAAGAAATGAAGACACTGCTTCCTAATTACTCATTTTTATCCCCTTGTTCTGTTGTACTCTCTAGCACTGTGGAATTGATTTGACTAATCCATGGTGCCACTCTTTGCACAGAGAGGTTAGGAGACAGCATCAGGAGGGTGGTAAGAATTTAGCAATATTGTATAGCAGTTTGTAAATACTATTGTGCAAAAAAGTGACAACACAATAAAATCTTGTGTTCACTTCCCCTGGCATAAACTCTACAAGTCTCTGCTGCTTTTCCTATCCCCCACTTCCCCGACTACCCTTGACACCCTCAGACAAGAAGGAGCCAGCATGCGTTGTACGTATGTTTATTCTACAGCCACCATTCGTGCATCAACTCTTTCCCACGTCAGTCACCACATTTCCACCAGGACAGTCACTCACGTTAATCCGTGCTTTGTCTCTCCATCCACTCGATGCCTTCTCTCATATTGAGTGCTACTGAAAGCCTCAGCTGTCATGTACAGCTGCATGTGCTTGACCAGCTGCTTAAAATCTAGAGTCTTAGGTTCCTCATCCCTAAAATGGGAAATGCATGTTGTTGCTCTTACTGCAATGCCAGGTAGGGCTGTCACACAGTGAATCCCATTGTCATCAGCATTATCACCCATTGTTGTTATCGTTTTATCATCAGCAGCAGCATAATCATCATCTTCACCTTCATCACCCCTAGTCAATTTACACTTATAATTCTAACCCTTTGAATATTATGGTCTCCAACTTTCTCTGTCTCCTCACTTTAATCATAAATCTACTTCCGCCAATCATTTATTTTAAAGTGGAGATGATAATACCCACTCTGTAATATTTTACAAAGTTGTTTGGAAACTAGGAAGAGAGAAATTACATAGGTTTGCCTGGTACAGTCTTAGATATTAGACATTGCTATTATTATTATTAATAAACATAAATAACTGTTTCCCCAGGGCACTTCTTCTTAATACAGACGATTACAATTTTATACTCCTAAACCCTCGTTTAATGGAGTTCCAGACATTCTTACACATCAACATGTTACTATTGAAGGGAAAAAAATGGGTTTTTATGAACAATTAGCAATCACCATCTCATCACAAATGAGGGCTGTTGCAGAGCAGCAGGAAAGGGCCACGAGACCCAGGCCCTGCCCTTTGCAAGTCACCACCGTCCACCTGAAAAGGAGAGCTCAGTCCTGCAGTAGCCAAAATGCGTCTTCTGTTAGATTGTCTTTCTTCCTTATGCCAGATAAGAGATTAAAATACATGAAGTAATTTAGAGAGGCAGATGTGGGTAATATTTTTGGATAAGACCGTCTCACATTTTTTGAAAAAATATGTTTCTTAATTTTTAACTGAAAATATTGATATAACAAAAAACCACTTAAAATAGCAGATTTGTGGAAGAAAATATGTGCAGTCTAACAATATAAATAAATGCAGCTTATGAATAATTAAAATGTGCTTTTCCTTTTTGACTTTCAGAAATATGAATTTTCCGTTCTCTGAAATAGTAATAACATTAAACATCATTAACATTCAAATTAGAAAAAGGTGTTTAGGGATTTCATTTACAATTCAAGTAAGTTTCTATCTTCGCTGTTTAGGAAAAAAGTATGGACCAGAATTACTCAAAACTCACAGATACGATTGTTTTTATATTTTAAGATATCAAAGTGAATTGCCCTTATTCCCCAGGGAATGGATGTTTTTTGTGGTTAATATCTACCTGTGATTAGATGCTCACAGTGTCAATATTGAGAAAGTGTGTGTGGAAATTTACTATAAGGTATGATTAAGATATAATGAATTTTATATTTTCATAAATTTGAAGGAAAAGAACAGATTTCTATCCGTGCCACTCTTTATTTAATTAAAGTCTGTCTACTTGGCCTATTTACACTGTCATCTAAATGTTAGCTCTGCCCCTGGAGGTAAAGATGAATTCCTGTAGGGAGTCACTGCTGTCCTGCAAGGCAGGTGATTCCCAGCCCCCGGCCCCTCCTCGTCCCCGCCAGCCTTCATGCGCTAGTTTCCAGAGTGCGGTTTATGGATTTTCTCGGCTCCTTTAGGCGTTGATCAAGTTCTTCTTATGTGAAACCAGCTTGAAATTGTCCCTTTCCTTCATTTCTAAATAAATAATTGCAAGCAAACAAAAGCTCTACTGCAAGGGAGGATGGCAGATTTATCTGAATATTTATGGAGGAGGAAGATCAGTGATCTTACATCGAGGTCACACATAAAACATGTCCATTCTTAGGCCTGTTCCTTGCCCCTCTGGCGGCACATGTACCCCCCTCCCATCCTGTTTCTTGGCCATGCCTCTCTCCCTCTGCTCTCTCTCTTCTCTCTTTTCTGCACCCTCCACCAGGTCCCTGTTCACGGTTAAGGCAGAAAGCTCTTTTTTTTTTTTTTTAACTCTCCATCTTCCCTTCTCCTGAAACTTGCAAATTGCGTGCCCTAGAAAGTAAGTGCATTAATTAGACAAAACCAACAAATGGTTCCTTCTTCACCCANGTCACACATAAAACATGTCCATTCTTAGGCCTGTTCCTTGCCCCTCTGGCGGCACATGTACGCCCCCCTCCATCCTGTTTCTCGGCCATGCCTCTCTCCCTCTGCTCTCTCTCTTCTCTCTTTTCTGCACCCTCCACCAGGTCCCTGTTCACGGTTAAGACAGAAAGCTCTTATTTTTTTTTAACTCTCCATCTTCCCTTCTCCTGAAACTTGCAAATTGCGTGCCCTAGAAAGTAAGTGCATTAATTAGACAAAACCAACAAATGGTTCCTTCTTCACCCAAACAGCCAGCTGAAGTGGAAAATAACTTAGTCCTTGATTAGGGTCAATCCTTGATAAAGCAGTCACCTTCTTCCTTCCCCTGGGTGGGGTAGGGGGATGAGGAGGCAGGAGCCACTCCCACAGCTATGAAGCTCCTGGCATCACTGTGGAGTGAGCTCCTTGCACTCACTCATTTGGGACAGAGTCGGATACAAAGAGTGTGGACAGTTCCCTCCTTTGAAAAATATTCATGAGTCACAGATGACTTGCTGGGTTCTCTTCCATGGCATGGAGCTACCTGGAGGAAAAGTTCTCAGAAAGGGAGAGCAGTGCATGGAAGTAAAAGACAGGTGTGTGTGCTCTAAGTTGAGGCCCACAGATGAGTGATGGGATAGAGGGAAGGGGACAGGGCAGGAACCAGGTCAGAGACACAGGGGGGGCCAGATCCCACTGGACCTGGTGGACTGTTCCAAAATTGCTGACAATCTTAGGGAGATGGGGAGTTACTGGAGGCTTCTGAGCACAGGACAAGCACCATCTGACAACTGCACTCTGGACTGTGGGGGCTTTGCTGTGTGAGAAATAAACTATGTGAAGGGAAGGAATGCGTGAGACCACTGAAGGCTACTGTGATGGCTCAGGAAGACGGCAGTGGACCAGCCAGGGTGGTGAACGCCATCTAATTTAAAGGTGAAAGTGAGAAAATCTGCCTATGGATTGGATGTGGGGTGTGAAGACAGAGAGCCGTCAAGGAAAATTCCAAGTCTGGGGCCTGGACACCACAAAGATGAAATTTCCACTTATTGATATGGGGGGTTCTTTAGAAGGGGCAGGTCTGGAAGGGGAAAACATTCTTGAATTCAGTCTTGGGCATGGTCAGCTAGTGCAGTGTGTCACACGTCTAGGTGGAAACGATAGAGGCGGGATTGGATGTGCAAGTCTGGGGCACAGGGGGATAGTGAGAAAGAAGGCATGAAGTTGGGGGCTGTGAGCCTGTAGATCCTATTTAAATCACAGAACGAGATGAAACCAAGTGTATGAGGGTGAAGAGATGACTCGAGAGGTCCTCACCTGAGTCCTGGTGCACTTTGGCCATGCGGAGGTCACTGCTCATCTCAAGGAGACCCGGTTCAGTGGGCAGTCAGGGAAGAGTGTGATTGGAGCATCCCAAGACAGAGCGAGAAGGGAGGTGACAGCACTTCCAGCAGGACTGTTTCTCCAGAGGGAGCCGAAAGGAGGCAGGAGGCAGGAAAGAACCGGGGTCAGGCAAACGGTGGCTGTTTTTGATTGTTCCTTTGATAAGATAGGCGTTGCTGTGGCACACTTGGTGTGCAAGAGGAGCGGGGAGCACTGACCAGGGTGAGGACTGTGGGAGAACAGGGAAGGGTGGGTGCCCATGCACAGGGAGGGTTTGCAGCTGCTCTGTCCATCCCAGAGGCGCCGGGAAGGACCGAGGATGCTGGCTGGTTGGAGACAGCGTGAGGAGAGTTCATGGAAACTCTCTTCTGATGGCTCCTAGTCTCAGTGAGCTAGAAAAAGATCACAGCCAAGAGGAGAGTGAGGAAGAGTTGAAGGGCTAAGGAGAAAGGAAAAGATGTGAAGTAGTCAGCTACGAGAGGGGGACTGAGTGGAAGGACAGTAGACTGGGAGAAATAAACAGGGTAGCTCCTCCAGGAGGTCAAGAATTGAGTAACTAAAATGCTACACAAACTGTCCAAAAGGACGGAATTTAAATTTATTGCAAGGCATTCATGTAACCCTAATACTAAAACCAGCCAAATGTTTGTTTATGTGTTCATTCACTCATTCATTCACTTTTGCAAACTAATCGTGTTCAGACAGGAAAAGTAAAATCCTAAATAAGATAGAAGCAAACTGAATACTGCACTGTAGTGAAAGAGAAATACACTGTGACCAGACAAGCTTTATCCTGTGAATACCATCATGCCAAAATGTCAGGAACACTGCTTACATAAGTCATCAATTCGAAGAATCAGTGATTATTTGATAGATACCAAATTTTGGGGGAAAACAAACAAACAAACAAACAAACATGACCTGGAGATAGAAGCACATCTCCAAACCTGATAGAAAAATATTTAGGTGAAATCAACAGCCCTCATCATACACAAACATAGTTTTAATGTTAAGGTAAGAAACAAGACAAATTTGCCTGTCACCACTGTTATTACTGGTCTTGCCACATTTCTTTAGCTCCTTGAATGAAGTTATAATTCACTCAGTGGGCTTTAGTTAAAGAAGACCCCAAACTTGAAGGGTGTAGGTTTTGGGTTGCTACGTGCTCGCCACTTGTTCTGCAAATTTTCACACTCCTTGTTGTAGTTTTTTGTAGCTTGTTGAAAAATTTATAAAAAACAAACAAAGAAAAAACACTATGGTGGAAAATGTCTGCGGTCAGGGAAGAGAAACTGTTTTGTTCTTATTTTGAAAGATAGATGACAATTTAAGTGTTTGAACAAGGAGACCCGATTTGAGACCCTTTTCCTGCCCGTGGAAGCATTTTCTCATGGTTGTGAGCTCCGGATCTGTTTGTAAAGAGCACAGAAAACTCCGGGTCAAGTTACTCAGACTGGGTTTGACAGTAATCCAGGTTTCCTAGTCACATCACCCTGTATGGAATGAAGGCAGCCAGGGTTTGGGGGCTGGGGGCTTCATTTCTGCCCCTGCCATGCATCAGTGGCAGCCCGGGGGCAAGTCACCCAGCAATTCCAGACCCTTGCTCTGAGATCCCCCCATAGAGCTGTGTACAGGTGGTTTCATTTCACCTCATCCGGAAGGACAACCTTGAGCAGTTCTTGTAGTGCGTGCCACTAGCAAGGAAAACACTCTGCTTTCGTTTATCTGAACGTCTTTCTCTTCACCCTCACTTTTGAGGCATATCTTTAATGGACATAGAATTCTGGGATGGTTGTTTGTGGTGTTTTACCTTGTGCTTTGAAGCTGCCATTGATATAACTATTTCCCTAGATGCGACGTCTTTTTTTTTTTTTGCTGGTTTCAAATTCTCTCTCCGTGTCTGATTTTCAGCCATTTGAGTTTGAAGTACACACGTGGTTTTTTGGTCTCTACCTTGTTTGGTGTTGCTAAGTTTTTGGAAATTTAAGTTCATATGTTTCATCAATTTTTGGAAATGTTTATTTATGATATCTTTAACAAATCTGCCCCATCCTCAGCTTCTTCCTCTTGAACCTGAATTGCACATACACGCATATTGGAATGTTTGACGTTGTCCCTCAGATCTCTAAGGTTCTGTTCATTTTCCTGAGATCTTGTTTCTCTCTCGTTTATAATTTTAAGATATCTATGATGTGTCTTCAAGATCAATGAATATATTTTTCCTCCAGGCATGCCCAACCTTGTGTTAAGCCCATCCAATAAATTTCATTACAGTTATTGAACTTTTAGATTCCAGATTTGCCATTAGATTTTTAAAAATTTTCATTTGTCTGATGAGATTTTGCATTTACTTCTTAAACCCTATCTTCCTTTAATTATTTTTCTGTGTGTGTGTGTGTGTGTGTATATATGTGTATATATATGTATGTATATATATATGTGTGTGTATATATATGTATGTGTGTACATATATATATATTATTATATATATATATATGTACACACACATTTATACATAGGAGTTGCTTTATAGTCTTTGTCTAATAATCTAACATTTGGGCCATCTCATGGTTTCTTTTTATTTTATTCTCTGCATTTATTCTTCATTTGGAAAATGAATATAAAAATATATATGTATGAGGGTGTCTTCAAAAAGTTCACGAAAATATATATATTTTCTTATTCTGCTTTTCCACAAATTTTCTAAAGTACTCGTATGCATGTGTGTGTGTGTTTGTGTGTATGTTGTGTGTGTATGTTTGTGTGTGTGTGTCTGTGTGTGTGTGTGTGTGTGTTATATTATCACTTGCTGCACATTATGGATGACATAGAGACCCTGGGACTTGTTACCTTCCTCTGAAGAGTGTAGGGCTTTAGATTAAGTAGGCAGTGCAGGTTCATTTACTGATTGATCACCTTGAACTTGTGTAGACTTCCTTTTATACTTTGTTAACGAGGATCTAGGGAAGACCCAAACTTAGCAGTTCTTCACCTCTAACTTACTCTTCTTTAAACTTTGTGAGGATGGGTCTAGAGCAGGCCCTACTCTAATGTGTGATTCTTGTTCCCAAATCATGGCCTCTATAGAGTCTCAGCTGGACCCCCTGGTGTTACTGATGGTTGGTGATATCTGCAGTCTCTGGACAGGCCCTGTGTGAACTGAAGACTCTCTCTTCCATTCCCATACTATAGCAGCCTCACTCTGGTGAGCCCGTATTGTTTTGCCCTTCATAAGTGCGATCCTGACTTCAAGCAAGAATTTGCCACTCCCCATTCTATACCCCTCCCTCTACCCATTACTCAACCTGCTTCCTCAGCCCTGTGGGGTGCCAGACTTCACCTGGACTCCAGCACAATGCACTATGTTTCGGTAAGTGTCCTTGGGCATGAGCTGGGGTAATTTTGTGGCTCACTATGAGAGTTTTCCTTTTTTTCCATGGATTTCTCTCCTGCACTGCCTATGTCCAATGCTGGAAACAGTTGCATCATGTATTTTGTACAGCTACATTGTTATTTATAGTGGGAGGGCTAGTCCAATACCAGTGTCTGTCCCATCCCCACTGTTATTTAACATATTTTGTAAGCATCAATTGTTTCAATAAAGTGGCAAACATAAGTAAGAGGAATGACTGTTAGAGAGGAGTTAACACAAATATCATTAATTTTAAATAGTGAAACATTTTAAATGTAAGTACAGAAGAAGTCTACTAAAATAACAATAGAATATTTTTCAGTGTCTGATTGCAAAATAAGTATACAAAATCAATAAGTTTCCCATATTTAAGCAAAGAACATATGGAAATATAGTGATAATTAAAAAGAGCCATGCAAAGTCACAATGGGAAGTCTAAACTAACAACCACCAAATCCAAGCCAGTGTCAAATATTTGTCTGCAAAAATAATATACACTTTTTTAGAGCAAATAAGAAAATCTTTGAGAAAAGTTTAAAAGAGCTATCAATACTCTTATCTAAGCACACCCTCCTTATATTATTTATTATACCATAAGTACTAAGATGTTTCTTCCTATTATTTTTCATTTTAGAAATCTAAATTCCAGAAACTGTTCATCAGGAACAGATCATGCTTAGGCACTGAATTGGTTCTCTGCTACGACAATCTATTCTGTGTGAGTTGCGAGGAAGCTCATAGGAGCAACACCTGGCTGCCTCCTGGAAGGGTCTGACTGTACCGCGGAGGGTGAATAGTCCAAATGCTAGCTTCCCAGACTCTCCTGAAGCCGGATGGTAGCACAGGACCTAACCCTGACCATCTGGATCCATAGGGTAGAATTCCAGGGGGAACTGTAAGAAAGGTTTTCCTCCACTAAAAATATATTTACTCCAGATGTATATTTTGT
>NW_007731898.1:141199-142466 GCF_000696425.1 Galeopterus variegatus
ATGTGCTTAAATTAAGGATCTTGACATGAAATTATCATGGAGTAGCATGGTGGCCTTAAACGCAATCACAAGTGTCCTTGTAAGACTCTGGTGGAAGTGGATTAGATAGACACAGAGAGAGAATGTCACATGAAGGTGGAGGCAGAGGTTGGAGTGATGCAGCCGCAAGACAGTAGCACCTAAAGCCACAGAGGCTGGAAGAGGTGGGAGGGATCCTCCCCTAGAGCCTTCAGAGGGAGCAGGGCCCTGCAACACCTCAATTTCAACTTCATGAATCTGATTTCAGACTTCTGGCCCCCAGAGCTCTCAGAGAATAAATTTCTGTTATTCTAAGCCACCAAGTTTATAACGATTTCTTACTGGATTCCTAGGAAACTAATACATCTGGGAATTTAAAACTTTGAAAAATTATTGAAATACAGGAGCTCAAGTATGTGAATTGACAAGAAAACAACAGAACCCAAAGCACAGGAGGTGAACCACTCTGGGTTGCTCCAAGGTCAGAGGATCAGATACAAAAATCAAGCTAAGTATGTAAGGTATTTCACCTCTGCCCTTTCCCTTAATGCCTTTACCTGGCTTGGGCCAAGTGACAGAAAGAAAAGTGGACATGGCTCTAGGCCCTGGATCTGAGCAGGGAGTGTGGGCATTTGGGCAGCAAGTCCACAGAAAGAGACAAGTATACCTGTTGGTTGCTCACACATGAAGTCCCCATGTCTAGAAAACTAGCCACAAATATAATATCTGGCTATTTTTCCTAGATCAGAATCCCTGGAGCCAGGGTATATGTGACAATTGGAAACAGTGTTCACCAAGAGATGAGGAGAGTCCCAGGAGCAAAGAGGAGAATGCAACCAGAAATCAATAAATATTTGAGAAAAAGAAGTATGAAAAAGAAGAGTCCTAAACTCCAAACAGAAAAACAAACAAATAAATAAAAAGAACATTTGACAATAATGCAGAAGACTTAAAACTATAAAATTAATATCCTCAGATATCAAGAAATGTAGAAGTAGTCTAGATTGATACTAACTGAACTGAAGCTATTATAGCATTAAAATATACTTTGAAATTTAGGGCAAATGCTTCTTCATTTCTCTTATTTTTTGATGTTCCCCTATGTTACTATTTAAAACACACTTCAAAATGATCTTAACTTACAATTGAATTTTCAAAAATATCCGTTGAATTTTCATCTGTTGTCCTGAACATTTTTTTTTCCTAAATTCCTTTCAAATTGCCATTTTCTTTTCATTGCAATCTGTAT
>NW_007731898.1:143782-145952 GCF_000696425.1 Galeopterus variegatus
GGAAGAGGAGGGAAGAAGGCTGGAGGAGGAAATCATTGAGGAGGTCAACAAGGTCGAAGGGCGGTGTCTTCACCAGGGCTGCTGCTGCTTGAAAAGAGAGAAGCAGAGACAGTTCCACCCTACAGAAAGACTCTGATAAACACTGTTCTCGGCTAATGAAAATAGTGACACTGAGAGTAGTGACAACTGATCTAGGGCAAATGAAACTTGGTAGGAATATTTTTTTTGATTATGTAATAATCAGATGTTCTTGGGGAAATGTATACCTGCAAACTGTGATGTGGGAAATACCAGATGTGAGGAGTAATAGTCCCCAAAGAACACAGTGGCAGAAGCTGTAAGTGGCAAAACTTGGGTATGGTCATAGTCAGGAACAGGGCAGGCCAGTGATGACAACCGAAGCTGGTCAGGAGCAAGAAAATGTCAACCAGGAACCAGGAACCGGGAAGAGATGGAAAGCAGCAGGCAAAACGGAGACACTCAAGGACTTGATCTGATGATGAAACCTACATCAAGGAAGAGCAGTGAGAAACTAGACATGATCGGCTAGAGAAAGGTGTCGCCAAAGAAACCTCAGCACTGATGGTGTATGGTCTGTTATTACACCTTAAAAAAAATGTTTCTTCTTTTTTGTTTTTTTTGGTGTTGACCAAAAAGGTTCTAAAAACTTGTGCCTACATGTAATCTTTCAAATACCTGAAAAGAGGTAAATGACCTAATAAGCATTTCTGGGACAATTGCTGGATTATTGCACCATGGATAAAATAAGAATTTTACCATATATTTTACATAAAAATAAAGTATACCTAAATTAAAAAGCTAAATATAAAAGGTGAAAATATAAAACACATTTTCATTATATAACGTGAAAATATATTTTGTAACATAGAGACATTGAAAAGCTATTAAAGGAGAACTTAAAAAACTAAACCTTATGAAAATTAAACTTTTGTACGTTTAAAAATGTAGAAATGTAAATAGAAATACAAATTGTCAAAAATTGTTATGAAATATATATGCATATATAGCTACATATATGTACATACACACGAGTATATATAATAATAATTAATGGGCAAAGAAAGCACGAATATAAAATGTAAGAGAAATATTACAAAGGCTGAAAATATGTGAACACATTTAATTGTGTGATGATTTTAAAAAGTGAAGAATAAAATTTTATTTCACCATTTATAAAAATGTGTTGAATGNTACAATTGAATTTTCAAAAATATCCGTTGAATTTTCATCTGTTGTCCTGAACATTTTTTTTTTCCTAAATTCCTTTCAAATTGCCATTTTCTTTTCATTGCAATCTGTACGAGGTTTTCAAGCCTGCCCAGACTACCCTGTTTTCTCTAGTGTTATTTGGTTCTTTGCTTTTCCTCCTTGCAAGGTTCCCCAGAAGGGAATGCATTCATTTACAGTGGTGTCATTCAAACTGTTACGGTAACACTGCACATACATTGATATAGAAATAGGTGAAATAGGTGAAAAAATTGTAGAAATTTACTGCCACTTATTTAAAATGATTACCTTCAAAATATGCATAACTATAAGGCTGATATTAATATTATCTATATGTTAACATATTGC
Source organism: Galeopterus variegatus (assembly GCF_000696425.1). Classification (NCBI taxonomy): domain Eukaryota; kingdom Metazoa; phylum Chordata; class Mammalia; order Dermoptera; family Cynocephalidae; genus Galeopterus; species Galeopterus variegatus. Next base: position 145,379 of record NW_007731898.1, read on the forward strand.
ATATATTTTACAAAAATAAAATATTTCAAGATTAATTATATGATTCTTTGATTTACAGTGATTCAGCTTCGATGACATAGAAGATATACTTTAAAGTTAAAACATTTTCACCTTAAAATAAAAAATATTCCTTTGTAATATAATCTATTATTAACTACATGGATGTCCTTACAGTAGGAACATGTAGAAATTATTGAACTCTAGACATTTTAACTATGTAATTTGTTTGGATGAACACAGTGTAAACCTTATTTAAATTTTTACAGAAATATTCGTCAATCTGTGTAGATGATTAAACGTTCTAAAAATCAGTTCTATTTCTTTTACTTTTGCAGAGGCTGCTCCCTATAATACAACCTGTCTCAGAATTAGAAGGAAGAGGAGGGAAGAAGGCTGGAGGAGGAAATCATTGAGGAGGTCAACAAGGTCGAAGGGCGGTGTCTTCACCAGGGCTGCTGCTGCTTGAAAAGAGAGAAGCAGAGACAGTTCCACCCTACAGAAAGACTCTGATAAACACTGTTCTCGGCTAATGAAAATAGTGACACCGAGGGCCGGCCCGGTGGTGCACTGGATA
>NW_007731899.1:0-13473 GCF_000696425.1 Galeopterus variegatus
AAGGGCCATAATAATCATATACATTGTATATTGACAAAATAAAAATTAAAAAAAAAAACAACTTATTAAGCACTTACTGCCAGGCACTGTTGCAGGCACTTGGGAAACATCAGTGAACACACACTACTTTCATAGATCTGTTCTTTAGAGTCACAGGTGCAGAAGAGCAAATCAGCAAGAGTGGAAAAGGCACAGACAATTGTAGATTTGTAGTATACTTTTATAAGGAGATAAACCACTTCATTGGGTAATAGTGATAACTAAGAAAATATTTATAGTTTGGGGTCCCTTGTGGAAGCATTAAATATATTTTTATTCCTATGGTGTTGTATTCCTTTAGATGTTAATTAGGAGCACTATGTCTTGAGAAAACCTCATTACCCACCTGGGGGAGACAGGAATACCATTTGTAAAATTACCGTCTCTTTTCTATCATGTTTAATCTTATAGGACTGATCTAAGCCAGGGTGACCCTGTTCAGGATCATTTGTTATTTAAGAAGACTCTCCTGCAAGTCTGGAAGATGATTGCCAGTCACAGGTAGGTCTCCAAAGTGGTAATAGGATTATGTTCAGAACTGAAGCAGTGACACATATTAGGGTTTAAGCATAAAAAGAGATATGGTCATCCTTCACCCAAGCCATAGTTTAGAGGCAGGCAGATCCTGTATGTAAGCCTGGTTTATCCATAAACATGCACAGCTGCTTTCACAAGTCTGTACAAGAAATAGTTGCTGTGCCATTTGAATTGCCACTAGAAATTGGTTCCTTTTACATGATAAAATTTGTATTCAAAATATATAGGGTGGTAACCCCCATTTTCTGCCCTTCTTGCCAAGGGTGATAAGTGGTGACTGCCTACCAACAAAATCTGCAGTCTCCCTCCTTCCATCCCATTTCCACTGGGCCTGGAAGATTAGCATTTGACTAACCCTGGCATATTCCTTATGTCACTCCTGGCTTGAGCCATGCATTTATGTGTATGCTTAATAGTGGCACTATGATAAATATGTATTCTTTATAGTAATGCTGCAATAAATATGAAAATTTCAACTCAGAAAAAAAAAATATATATATATATATGGTGGGTTTTCGTTTCTTTTCTTTTTCTTTTCAGAGACAGGGCCTCAGGAACTTTGAACAAATTACTGAGCCCTAAATCAGTATATTATAATAATGGTTAAATATTTTATAGTGTTTTAGGTTTGTTTTTTTTTTTTTTCCTTTTTGTCTTTTTTCGTGACCGGCAACGGATCGCAACCCTCAGTGTCACGCCCGTACCGGACCGGGACCCTCGGTGTTGCTCCCGTGCCTCGCTCAGCCAGTGAGCGGGAACCGGTCTGTATGTGGGATCCGAACCCTCGGGCGGGAGTGCCGCCGCGCTTCCCAAGCGGCGCACTGTAGCAGTGCGCCACCGGGCCAGCCCGTTTTAGGTTTTTTTTTAACTTTCCGTTTGGCAAGAGGGAACTAATAGATTTATTCCTAATGGTGCTCATAGTTTGCGTTTCCCTAAGGGAAATCTAACAAGCTCTGTAGTTCTAATAAGAACTCGGTATTTTTAAGTGTTTCTTGTTCACAGCCACTCTTCTCATTTAAAGTAAATTTCCAGGATTTTTTTTTTTTTTCCTTTTTGTCTTTTTTCGTGTCCGGCAACGGATCGCAGCCCTCAGTGTCGTGCCCGTACTGGACCGGGACCGGCAACAGGATCGCAACCCTCGGCGTTGCTCCCACACCTCGCTCAGCCAGTGAGTGGGAACCGGTCTGTACGTGGGATCCGAACCCTCGGCGGAAGTGCCACCACGCTCCCAAGCGGCGCGCTGTAGCAGTGCGCCACCGGGCCGGCCCTCCAGGATTTTTTATTTTTTTATTTTTTTTTATTCATTCTCTCTGGGTTTGTCCCTTAACAGGTTCAGCAGTCCATTTCTGAAGCCTGTGTCAGAAAGGCAGGCCTCAGGGTACAAGGATGTGGTGAAAAGGTCAGTGGAAAAGGGGTCAAGAAAGGTTGGTTGCTTTTATATCTGCCTTTTTATTTTTTATTTCCCATCTGTTAGATTCTTTCTTTTTTTTTTATATTACTTACAAGCTCAGGATATATTTTTACAGACCAACAAATTTGTGAAGTAATGGTGAGCTCAGTATCTTTATCTGAAAAAGAATGCAGGAGACAAAAGGATGATATAAGCTTTTTATTTATTTATTTATTTTTGCATTATTGACTTAAGTAATAAGATCCATTCATTATAATCTTAAATTAGCCTTTGATATCTGACACTGTTCTTTTGGAGCAAAACTTTAAAAGGAACCCTGTATTCAATTCAGACAGTTAGGTATAGGTATGCTAAGGCAAAGAGGTTAATCCAAATGGAAGTTACCAACATTGGTTGATTGCAGTATTTTGGATTTTTACAGTATAGTTCATCTAAAATGCTGTCATAAGGCCGGCCCGTGGCTCACTCGGTAGAGTGCGGTGCTGATAACACCAAGGCCACGGGTTCGGATCCTATATAGGGATGGCCGGTTTGCTCACTGGCTGAGCGTGGTGCTGACAACACCAAGCCAAGGGTTGAGATCCCCTTACTGGTCATCTTTTTAAAAAAAAATAAAAAAATAAAAATAAATAAAAAATAAAATGCTGTCATAAACCAGTGCAGTACTAGAGTATAAAAGATCTGGAAGAGGCCTTTGAGATCACCTTAGTCTATTTTGACTGGGTAATTTATAAACTAGAAATTTATTTCTCATGGTTCTGGAACCTGGGAAGTCCAAAATCAAAGCACTGGAAGGACTGGTGTCTGGTAAAGGTTGCTCTCTGCTTCCAAGATGGTGCCATGTTGCTTCATTCTCCAGAGGGGACGAACTCTGTATCCTCAACCCCTTTCATAAGGGTGCTAATCCCATTTGTGAGGGTGGAGCCCTCATGACTTAATCACTTCTCAAAGGTCACATCTCTTAATACTATTACATTGAGGATTAAGTTTCAACATGAATTTTGAAGGAGATACCATCATTCAAACCATATCAGACAAACTCCTTCATTCTGTAAATGAAGAAACTAAGGCTCAGATGTGGTCGTGAATTGTCTGTGATCAACAGTTAATCACAGAGCAAGAACTAAACCCCAGATTCTTACCTCCAGTTCAGTTTTCCTTCTGTACTGCTGTGCCTTCTCTTATATCCTTACTCTCTATCTTATTAGATATCAATTTATTTATCTTAATATTCACTTGACCCTTATTCTTTTCATTTCCATGAAAGGAGAAAAAATTCTTAGCTTTTGGTTTATGTAATAAAAGAAGTAGATTAAATACCTCATATATAACTGTACATTGTAAATAGCCAATAACTACTGCGCGAAACTGATCTTTGGAGCCCTTTACAGCTTTGGTGCCTGGGGCAAGCATTCCTCCTACAATAGCAGAGTGTAGTGGCCTGGCCTGTGGGCTCTGGATTTGGGCTGCGTCTGAATTGGAATCCAGGCTGTGTGACTTTGGGCAAGTGCTTAACTCTTTAGATCAGTTTTCTCATCTGTCAAATGGAGATAGTAATGGTACCTGCCTTAAATGTTTATTGAGAGGATTAAGTGAGGTAATATAAAAAGTGCTTAGAATAGTGCTTGGCCCATTGTAAATAGTCAAATGTTAACTGCTGTTGCTATTTTGTTATCTGATGAGGGCTGATATCCTTGTTACTATTTTCATTAAGAACTGGTGAGTTCTCTCAGACAGCATGTTAGGTCACCACATGTTCCACATGAAGGTTTGATTTCCTCTGGTTTCTCTTGGCCATCTGTAGACCCATGGATTTAACTACCCTGAAGAGGAATCTGTCTAAGGGACGGATTTGTACCATGGCCCAGTTCCAGCGGGACCTTATGCTGATGTTCCAAAATGCTGTGATGTACAATGACTCTAATCATCATGTGTACCATATGGCTGTGCAGATGCAGCGAGAAGTCTTAGAACAGATTCAGGTACTGTATGTAGAGAACTGCAAGATAAAGGAGAGTAGCCTCTGGAGTCTGATTTCGGAAAGTCTAAGAATAAGGGTGATGTTGAGGTGACCTTGTGTTCCCACAGTTTAGAGGTGATTCAAAGCCCTGAAGGATTGATGATGTGCCTGCCAATTTGGAAAGCTCTGAGCCTCTCTAGATCCAGCTTTAACAGATAATGAACTAGTCTAGGTAGGCAGGCAGCAATGAAGGGCATTCGAGAGAGCTGGGCATAGATAAGTAATTCCACAGCCTTAAGTCAGAGGGCTAAACATGCCAGACCAGAACAGAGGCTGTCCATTTTTTGGTTGCTACATCTGTTGATATTAATGTATGTTCACACTTTACCATTTTCAGGAGATAAGACATACATAGTAGGTAGAAGACATTTGAGGGTTTTTTTCTGGGCAGCATCATACTTAAAAAAATATATATATTTATAGTTGAATCTATCCTAAAAAAGAAAGAAAATTGTATTCAATCCTTTGTAGCTTTTAAAATTCCTAGCTTGTTATTTGTGCCATGACCTTGTAGGTGCTGAGTATTTGGTTAGACCAAAGAAGAGACTTAAGTAGTCTGGAATGAGAACCAGCCAACCCAGTGGGAGATGGAAAACCTGTTTTGTTAACCTGGAGCTGCTACCCTGACATTTTCTGAAGTTTGGACCTCTCTCTGTGAGACTCTAACCCAGAGAAGATCCTGGTATTTCTCTCTTGTTGTTTCTTATAAGAGTAATGCTTTAACTTACAACCAAGGAGTCAAAGTAGCCTGTGGACATAATAAAAAGAAAAAGTCAGATCACTGTACTAGCCTGCTGCTGCTGCTGCAAAAAAAAAAAGTTGAGATTTGGGTTTATATCATAAATGTTATCCACAACCTTGTTCCATAGGCTTAATTTAGAGGTAATTAGATGAAACCTTTCACTGGTGTTCTAAAAAATAAATGTTATTTCACAAACCAAAGATTGCTTTTTAATTATTATCGAAGCTGGGAAAAGAGGGGACAACATCATCTGGTGAAATAAGGAAGGTATTTGACATGGGTCTCTATATAGTCTGGAAGGGGATGGAGCAGGATGGGTGGGAGTGTGTATGATTTGTCTCATCATTTATAAAGTGGGGATAATTGAAGAGTTCGTCAGATGGGCAGGAGGATGAAATAAGATCAATTATGAGGAAAAGGTTAGAAAACATTTTCTAATATTCACAAGAATAAAAATGCCTGTGATCCCTTTTTTGGTTAATATGAACCAGCTGAGGCTGCAAAGCCTGTTGCTGGGATTGGCCCTCTGCAGCCACCGTTCCTCAGCCAGGGCTTCGGGTCTCCTAGCAACAAGTTGTGGTCGCACAGGAGGGGCAGGCGCTGAGGTGAGTGCTCAAAAAACGGCCAGACTTGGAATATGCGGGTGCAACCCGGAGAGTCCCAGAGGACCTGGGGGCCCTGTTTTGCAATAGGGCCCGACCCTATAAGCGGATTGGTCCCTGGGGGGTGGAGTCACTCACCTGCCTCTGGAGTGGCGTGCAGTGTTGCCACCGCCTGGAGCCTGCGCTAGTTCCAGGCATTCGGGTTGCTTCTTGGCCTCCCCGCGTTGGTGAAAGTGTGTACGAAAACCCACGGCTGGACGTGGACACAGTACAGAATGTATTATTGAAAACCTGCTTATAGAAAAACATGGCTGTTTCTACCTTTGTAAATTAATAAAATTAAGCACCTCATACTGCTATTCTTGATCACAATTACATTGAATTTGGGATGGGGGATACATGTCATTGCAGTTGATACCTGTCAAGAAACTTAAATTGTTCCCTGAAAAGCCAGAATGGAAATATCAATGCCCTCACCTCAGATATATGTAGAAAAAACTCTGGCCGTTATCAAACCAGATGTCGTTGATAAAGAGGAGGAGATACAAGATATTATTCTCAGATCTGGATTCACCATTGTTCAGGTAACTTTTGGGCACTATGATCATGCTTTTTTCCTCTTTGCTCCTTTTTATTTTTAATGCATATGTAAATATGCCACCCATTTCGATCCTTAGTGTTTAGCATTAAATTTAGGCTTATTCTGAGTTTAAAAGTTAGATGTGATAGATTTTTAGTTTTTTCACACTTTTGAAAAGATATAAATGAAAAGTAAAATTGCCTTTTCCTTCACATGTCCTTTCTCATCTCAAGTCCCAACCTCCAGAGAGAGGTAAACATTTAACACTTTGTTCTTCCAGGAGTTTTCTATGCACTCACATTTTTTTCCCCACAAAATAGAGCAGTCCTTTCCCCTGGGCCCCCTTCACCAAGTTCGTCATATAGCATTCCAGATCGTTACATCTGAATCTATCTCATTCTTCTTCCTAAACTCTGTGATACTCTCCTGTGTGTTAAAAACAATTTATTAACTTTATCTTCTGGTGATGGACTTTTAGGCTGTTGGTATTTTTTTCAGTTATTACAAACATTTAATCTTTTAAGCCTTATATTTGTTATGTAGTTGGTAAACATTGTCATTCTAAAGGTTTAAAAATGAATATAAAAGGTGTTAACGATTACCAACATAATTGATTTTTTTTTGGTGGTTGGCCGGTCTGGGGATCCCAACCCTTAACCTTGGTGTTACACCACTATGTACGAAACAAATTGTGCTTCCAAAGATAGGTCGAGGGATGGTGCAAGGAAGTGTAAAGAAATATTTAATACAATTAAACGACTCAGGTAAAGGTGAACTTTTCAGGGCTGGCTGGTTAGCTCACTTGGTTAGAGCATAGTACTGATAACACCAACTCAAGGGTTTGGATACCCTTACTGGCCAACACACACACACACAAACACACACACGGAGGAATTTTTTAATGTTAGGAAAATTGGGTAGCCACTAAAACAACAACAACAACAACAAAAAACCGTCAGATCCAGTATTATGTACCAATTCACTGGGAATTTCGGTCCCTGCAGCTACTTCCATGCTGCTCCTTAGACTCTGGGTTTGGATTCTGCATTCCTGAAGCTATGCTTCCAGGGTGCTCCATGTGTTTCCAAGAGCAACAGAAAATGAATAAATCTCTGCTAGCCTGCATGGGGATCTGAACCCTTGATCTTGGTGTTAAATCAGCACTGCACTCTGACTGAGTTTTATGTTAAGTATTCTATCTGTAGTTTTTATTAATATACAATCATATGTTTGCAGTTCAAAAAGATCTGTCATGTTTTCAAGCTCCTTTAAAAATTGTATTTAAGGGCCGGCCCGTGGCTCACTCGGTAGAGTGCAATGCTGATAACACCAAGGCCATGGGTTTGGATCCCATATAGGGATGGCCGGTTCGCTCACTGGCTGAGCGTGGTGCCGACAACACCAAGTCAAGGGTTAAGATCCCCTTACCGGTCATCTTTTAAAAAAAAAAATTGTATTTAATTTTCCTTCTATTTCTGGTAACCACTTAGAAATGATTGGGGAAAAATGAATGTGTGTGTCGGTTATAACTGTTTATATATGAGAATGGTAGTTAATAGTTGGATAAGAACAAAAAGTGACAACCTAATTCACTGAACATTTTAAGTTCACAATTATAGTTTGAGTTCTAACATTAAAAAAAAAAAGGGATTATGTACCAGGATGAACTGCAAGTGGATCTGAGATCAGATATTAAAAAACAATGTAAATTTTAGAATAAAAATGGATGAATTTCTTTTTATTTTTGTAGTGGGGTGGCCTTTTTTACTATGACTTAAAGTCTAGGAGCCATGAAAGAAAAGATTGATAAGACTATATAAACAAAAAAATTTCTGCATGACCAGATAAACACCATAAGCAAAGTCAAAACAGAAATGGCAAACTTGGGGAAAAGATTTGTAACTCATATAGACAAAGGACTAATCTCTGTACTATAGAAAGAGCCCCTAGAAAAAGATTTGTAAAACTGGCTAGAAAAATGGACAGAACATGTGGATGGTCACAGAAAAACAAACAGTTGTTAAATATACGAAAAGATGCTCAATCTTTAAGTAGGAAAAAAACAAATTAAAACTACACTGAGATACCATCTAGCAAAAATATAAAAGTGAATGGCACAACCCCTATCAAAAGGAATCTGGCAATTATCTACCAATATTATAGATGCATTTACCATTTGATCCAGTAGTCCTACTCCTGAGAATCCCTCTTACAGAAATTCTTGTACTAATATGAAGTGACATACAAGGTACTTGAAATAAAGAAAAGTCATGTTTTGTAATAATGAATATGCTAATAATAAAAAAATTAAATTGAAAAAAGATGAATTTTTCCATTAACATTTTGAAGTATCCTAGTATATGCAGGTTATTCTTTTTGCAATGTTGTTTATCTACCAGCAGAAGATTGAAAACAACCTGGCATTAGGAGATTGGTTAAACAAACCCTGGCAAACCCACCAAATTGAATAGTATGCAACTAATTGTAAAAAGAACGAGGAACCTCTCTATGTCCTGTTAAGGAAAAAAGCAAAGGTACAAAACTGTGTGTAGCAACCTTTTGTGACAGAAAGAAACAAAGTAGTATATTCATTTTTGTCAATATTTGCAAAACAGAACTGGGCTGCTTAGCTCAGTTGGTCAGAGCACAGCCTTGTAACACCAAGGTCAAGGGTTCAGATCCCCATAAGGGCCAGCCGCCAAAACAAAACAATATGTGCAAAATGAAACACTGGGATAAATAAACATTAAAAATAGTTGCCTATTGAGGGCAAGGAAGAACAGGATAGATTAGAACAGGGATGGTATATACCTTTTTATATTGCTTTGAATTTTTGAACCCTGTAAGTATATTACCTGTTAACTCTAGAAAAAAATGAAGTATACACGTAAAGATGTCCCATTTAAGTTTTTTAAGAAGGCCGTATTTTAAAAAGAACTAGTGAGAAACTTAAGTGGCTAGTGTTATTTATAAATTAAAAAATAAGTATAAATATATATAGCACTCTCCCTAATCACCAATAAATTTCAGACCAAAGAAAGCCATGGTGTATTATATGCTTTTTTGTTTTTTGCTTTAGTTGTAAAAATACATAACATAAAATTTACCATTGACCATTTTTAAGTGTAGTGTTCAGTGGCATTAAGGATATTCACATTGTTGTACATCCATCACCACTATTCATCTCTAGAACTTTTTCATCTCAAACTGAAACTCTGTACCCATTAAACAATAACTCCTCATATCCCCTCTCCCTCAGCCCCTAGAAACCACTATTCTACTTTCTGTCTCTAGAAATTTGATTATTATAAGTGGAATCATACAATATTAGTCCTTTGTCCTGTATGCTTTTAAAATAGGCTTTATTGTAGATGGGAATCCATTGAATTTAAGGCTTTCTTTTCCCATCTAGGGAAAATCTTCTGAAAAATGATGTATCTTTTCTGTAGGTGGCAGTCTTTCCTTTGTAACAAACCAAGGGTTCTGTTTCTCATAGTATTTGACATAATTGCTTTTCTTTGTAAAAATATTCAACCTAATTTCAAAAAATTTCACCTGATCTAATTTTAAAACAACCAATGGAATCATTGATTTAGTATCAACTTTAGTTAAAGATGAACCCTTATTTTTTAAAATTATGTCTCGTTAGCTAACCAGCACAGGGTAGCTTCCTCTACTTGTTAAGGGGCATGTGGCTGATAAGGTCTTAGTTGCAACAGATGAGATTTTATTTTTAAATTCAGCAAGAAAAAAAAAAAAAAAAAAAAAAAAAAAACGTGTAAGAATCATAAATACTGTCATGTCTTAATTTTAAATACTAGAGTCAGGGATTATGCTAAATCAGGTGCTCATGTAATTTCTCACATATCTTTAATTTCTTTATTATATGAATTTCAATATGAGAACAGATAGCAGAATCTTTTCACAGTAATTGGTCCTTGACTGGTGAGAATGCTACACTTGTCCAGCAGGGCCTGTTCAGAGTGTGCTGAGCCACCTATGTAAACATGTTCCTAAACTTCTTGCTCTGGGCAGTTTAGATACTGCACTACAAACCAAGCAGTTTTACCAAGTTTCTGAAACCTGAGGAAACAAGAGTTTTGGAAGGGACTTTAAAAGGAAGGTCACTTGGTGAAATTCACACTGTACTTTTCAGGAAAATCTGCGTTAATCATGAAGATTTTCAGCCTTCACCTAGTGACTTGTTTCCATGTCTCATCATTCTTACTCTAGCCAGTTCTTTGATGTCTACTTTGAATTCCTCTGTTATATTTTGAGCCTTTTCTCTCCTGATACACCATTAGTGGAACTAAAAAACAGCAGTATGAGATGATTTTTAAAGCACTCAAAATAGCTGCTTTTAGGGAAAGTATGCTACTTTCAACTTGGAAGAATGACTGACTCAGCTACCATGATTTTTGGTCAGAGCACAGCCTTGTAACACCAAGGCTTAATGACTCATAGTCTCTCATTTGTGAAGTCTCTATTTGTCTAAAATGTTTCATATTTTTTTCAAACTGAGAAGCATACAACTAACTGATTTTTCTTAAGGTTATAGTGAATAAACAAATTTAGGGCAGAACCAGAATAAAGAACACTCATGTTCAAGTGAAATACCTTATTACTGCATCGTTATACAGTATTTCTGAGTACTGTAATGAGACTAGATCCCAATGTAATGTAGGAAAATTTCACAATAAATAGGAAAATACCACAGACAAAGATGAATTTGGAATATTCTAAAGTCCAGTTGGTTTTTTTTTTTTTTTTGACCAGTAAGGGGATCACAACCCTTGGCACGGTGTGGTCCGCACCACGCTCAGCCAGTGAGTGCACCGGCCATCCCTATATAGGATCTGAACCCACGGCCTGGGCACTGCCAGCGCTGCACTCTCCCGAGTGAGCCACGGGGCCGGCCCCCAGTTTGGTTTTTTAATGTATATAGAGTATACATTCACAATGTGTCGATAATTGGAGCATTATTTACCTTTAGAAGGAGATATGATGAGCATGTCACTAACAAACCATATGCTGAGGGAGGTGACCAAACGAATCATTTTTCTTAAGTAGGCTAAGTAATTCCTCTTATTATCTTATTTATAGCATACATTTAATTATCGTGTCCTTTCTTCATTAGAGAAAGATAAACCTCAAATTAATAAATAGATTGGTACTAAGTTCAAATTATTAATGACTTAATGAGGCTATTATTGAATTGTCATTTTAAATGCTTTGTTGACTTTCTTCTTTCTCTTATAGAGAAGAAAACTACATCTCAGCCCTGAGCAATGTAGTAACTTTTATGTGGAACAGTATGGGAAAATGTTTTTCCCAAATTTAACAGCTTACATGAGTTCTGGACCACTTGTCGCCATGATATTAGCTAGACATAAAGCCATCTCTTACTGGAAAGAACTTTTGGGACCAAGTAATAGCTTCGTAGCCAAGGAGACATACCCAGACAGGTAATTTTCCTGAGGGTGGGGGAGTGAATGGAATTCATCTGTGAAAATGAAAAAAAAATCTGATTTCATTGTAATAGGAATTTCCTTCCATTTGGAAGTTTTCCTTAATCAACTTTTGGGGGAGGAGGAGGGAAGAGATGTTCATTTTATATTCTTTTTTCTTTTTTTTTGATGCCTGGATGGTACTAGGATCTGAACCCATGACCTTGGTGTTATAAGGCTGCACTCTAACCAACGGAGCAAACCAGCCAGCCCCTCATTTTATATTCTAACCATTTAAATGTCTATCTTAATACCATAAAAGAAAGGCCTCAGGGAGTGTCTAATTTATGGTTGATTGGCCTTATTCTCCTCTCATCCTTGATTAAACTGCCATTGAAGTAGAGTTTTTCATGGGAAAATTGGGTTGGTATTTTAAAAGAATATTGGTAATAAAGGGGCAGAAGTCCAAATTTTCAGCCTTATCACTCATGTCCGGAAACAAGAGGACATGGAGTTCTTTCACTTTTGAATATGCATTGCTTTTTTACTGCTCACAAAATAGCACTTCTTTTAACTCAGAGGACTCCTATTTTCACAATATATCCCTCCTGCAGATTTAAATATATTTGACCCTCATCTAAATAAATTTAAGCTTGAATTCAAAATAGACAAGCCTCCATATGTGAGAAGTGGCAATGCTTTTGTAAAATTCCCAAGTAAAATGCATATGTATAAAGTAAAATTGGATGGACAACATCTCTAACTTGCCTTTAGTCTAAGGGCAGTTTATGGCACAGATGACCTAAGGAATGCACTTCATGGGAGTCATGACTTTGCTGCAGCAGAAAGAGAAATTCGTTTCATGTTTCCCGAAGGTGAGTTATAGATGACTAATTTGTAAATTGTGTCTCCTTACTGTTTGCTTCTTTTATTTCGGAGATGTAACTAGGAAGGAAGGTAAGATTTTTTCTCCAACATATTTTATTATATTTTCAAGTTGTAGTTACTTTATAACTTGAAGCCATGAATGGACAACTCAACGCTTCTCTCAGAACTAAATTGTGTCCTCTAGGGAATCTTTTGAGAGAAGTTTTATTTCTTTGCTCCCCTCCCCTCCCCTCCCATCCCCTTCCTTCCCTTCCCTTTTCTTCCCTTCCCTTCCCTTGCAACTTAACTTTCCAACTTAATATCCTTAATTTAACTTTCCTTTCCTTCTTCACTCCCCTTCCCCTCCCCTCCCCTCTCCTCCCCTGTCCTTCCTGTCCAGACATATTCAGGGTTTCTCTTCTCTTCTGTGTTGTAATTCTTGCTAGTTATCCCTAATACATCAGTAAAGTTTGTTACACATGAATCTCTCTTGGAAATTATGATTGACTTGCCATCTTCTCTAACAATACACTGTTTGCCTAATAAAGTCTCATGCAGTTGTGAAAATAATTCTAGGCCCTTTTTTGTTTTCATCCTGTTATGGAAGTTATAAGTTTTTCAGAAATGGACATACTGAGGAACGGCACTGAGGTTTTTGGTTTCAATAGTATATTCAGAGCAGAAAGAAAATTTGGTGGTTTTCATTATGAAGAAAAAAAATGCAAAGCATTGAGCAGTTTTGAACTGGTTTTTGTTTGTTTGTTTGTTTGTTTTTTACACGTTATTTTCTCTAAGTCATTTAGGCCTATTCCTCACTATTTTCTTTTTCCCCTTGACCTTGGTGTTTTTAGCACCATGATCTCCTCAGTGAGCTACTGGCCAGCCCACCTATCTCAGTATTTACTGAAGATTCATCCAAAGAAAACTGAAAACTGTCTTGGAGATTTAAAGTTCCTGGTTTGGGGTTTTTGTTTGTTTGTTTTTTGAGAATTCACATTTTTTTTTTCCTTTTTGTCTTTTTTCGTGACTGGCCACGGATCGCAACCCTCAGTGTCGCGCCCGTACCGGACCGGGACCGGCTACGGGATCGCAACCCTCGGTGCTGCACCCGCACCTCGCTCAGCCAGTGAGCGGCCGGTCTGTATGTGGGATCCGAACCCTCGGCGGGAGCGCCGCCGCGCTTCCCAAGCGGCGCACTGTAGCAGTGCGCCACCGGGCCGGCCCCAAG
>NW_007731899.1:13562-49345 GCF_000696425.1 Galeopterus variegatus
GCAAAGCATTGAGCAGTTTTGAACTGGTTTTTGTTTGTTTGTTTGTTTGTTTTTTGAGAATTCACATTTTTTTTTTCCTTTTTGTCTTTTTTCGTGACTGGCCACAGATCGCAACCCTCATTGTCGCGCCCGTACCGGACTGGGACCGGCTACGGGATCGCAACCCTCGGTGCTGCACCCGCACCTCGCTCAGCCAGTGAGCGGCCGGTCTGTATGTGGGATCCGAACCCTCGGCGGGAGCGCCACCGCGCTTCCCAAGCGGCGCACTGTAGCAGTGCGCCACCAGGCCGGCCCCAAGAGAATTCACATTTTTTGAGTAACTAATTTCACACAACCTGGAATTTCTGAATTCCAAATAAATTAGTCTCACTTTTTGAACATTTGATCAGGTAACAGCCTAATGCTGACCTGACAATGTGTTGACAAACTTCCTCCAGTGGCCCTTCAGTCTGCTTAATAACAAGTCCTTTGCTTCTGTCATTCTTCCAGGGAATGGCCTACTGCCCTTCTTTCTGTACAATCTGAAAAGTCCCTGATTCTTAAACAAGTAAGAATTACTTTTTAAAGTAGATATTTGTGCACAGAAGGATTTGCCTACTTATATATTTGAGTTTTACTGATTAAATTTATTTTTGTCATATATTCATTCCATTAATGTGTATTTTCTTTAGAATTATTTATTATGAGGCCGGCCTGTGGCTCACTCGGTAGAGTGCGGTGCTGATAACACCAAGGCCATGGGTTCGGGACCTATATAGGGATGGCCGATTAGCTCACTGGCTGAGCGTGGTGCTGACAATACCAAGCCAAGGGTTGAGATCCCCTTACCGGTCATCTTAAAAAAAAAAAAAAAAAAGAATTATTTATTATGGAAGATCTCAAACAGACACAAAATGAACCTATCACCCAACTTTAGTAATTGTAGTCAGTCTCATGTTATCTATAATTCCTACTCCTACTCCCCCTGCTAAGATATGGACTCAACCTAAGTTTCCATCAGCACATTAATGGATAAAGAAAATGTGATATATGTATACATCTGCCTTTAAAAAGGAGGAAATCCTGTCATTTGCAACAACATGGAAGAACCTAGAGGACATTATCTTAGGTGAAACAGGCCAGGCACAGAAAGACAAATACCACATGATCTCACTTGTATGTGGAATCTGAAAAAGTTGAACTCATAAGAAGTATAGAGTAGAATGTTGGTTACCAGGAGCTTGGGGTGGGGGGTGTGGGGGAGGTGGGGAGAGAACTTGGTTAATAGATACAACATTTCAGTTAGATAGGAGGAATAAATTCAAGAGATCTAATGTACAACATGGTGACTGTAGTTAATAACAGTGTTGTCAAAAATTGCTGAGTAGATTTTAAGTGTTCTCACCACACCAAAAAAAGTGGTATGTGAGGTAATGTATGTTAATTAGCTTATTTAACCATTCCACAATGTATACATATTTCAAAATAACATGTTGTACATGATAAATATATATAATTTGTATTTGTCAGTTAAAATATAAATAAAATAAAAATAATGATTAGTACCTGATGGATTAGCATAATGAACTTTATATAACATATAAATAAAATGTATGCCTATATTGAGAAAAAATTGTATACATTAATTATGTACAGTTTTTTGTACATCGGTTATACCTAAGTAAAGCTGTTTAAAAATTCTGTTCATGGGCCGGCCCCATGGCTCACTTGGGAGAGTGCGGCGCTGGTGGCGCCGAGGCCACAGGTTCGGATCCTATATGGGGATGGCCGGTGTGCTCACTGGCTGAGCATGGTGCGGACCACACCGTGCAGAGGGTTGCGATCCCCTTATAGGGAAAAAAAAAAAATAGAATATAAAAATTCTGTTCACAATAGCATCAAAAATAATAAAATATTTAGAAATAAATTTAACAAAAGAAGGGCAATTTTTCTCCACCGAAGAGCACAAAACATTGCTGAGAGAAATTAAACAATATCTAAATAAATAGACATTTCATGTTTATGGATTGGAAGACTCAATATTATCAAGATTGCAATTCTTTTGAAACTAAATTTAATGCAGTCTCTTTCAAAGTCCATGCATACTTTTATGTAGAAATTGAGAAGGTGATTCTAAAATTTATATAGAATTGCAAAGGATCTAGAAGAGCTAAAACAATTTTGAAGAAGAACAAAGTTGAAGGACTTCCTCCACCTGATTGCTAAACTCACTACAAAGCCCCAATAATTAAGATAGTATGATACTGACGAAGTTATATAGATCAAGGGAACAAAATCAAAAATCTAGAAATAAATCCGTATGTTTATGGTCTATTCATTTTCAACAAAGACACTTAGACAATTTGATGTGAAAAGGATGGTCTTTCCAATATATGGTGCTGGGACAATTGGGCATCCACATGACAAAAAAAAAAAAAGAACTTAGACATATGTTTTACACACACAAAAACTAACTCCAAATGGATCATAGCCTTAAATGTAAAAGCCAAAAACATCTAGTGGGAAACAGAAGAAAATCTTCATGACTTGGGCTGGACAGAGTTCTTACAAGTGACATTAAAAGCATGATCTGTAAAAGACAATATTGATAAATTAGATTACATCAAAATTAAAAGCTTTTGTGTTTAGGGGCCGGCCCGGTGGCGCACTGGATAGTGCGCCGCTTGGGAAGCGCGGCGGCGCTCCCGTCCGAGGGTTCGGATCCCACATACAGACCGGCTCCCGCTCACTGGCTGAGCGAGGCGCGGGAGCAACGCTGAGGCTTGCGATCCCGTTGCCGGTCCCCGGTCCGGTACGGGGGCAACACTGAGGGTTGCGATCCGTTGCCGGACACGGAAAAAAGACAAAAGACAAAAAAAAGCTTTTGTGTTTAAAAGACAAGTATATGAAAAGATAAGCCACAGACTGGGAGAGAATATTGGTAAATCATATATCAAATAAAGGCCTTGTATCCAGAATATACGCAGAAGTCTTATAACTCAGTGATAAGACAGAAATCCCAATTAAATATTAGACAAGGGGCTGGCCAGTTAGCTCTGCTGGTTAGAGCAAGGTGCTGATAACACCAAGGTTGAGGGTTTGATCTCTGTACCTGCCAGCTGCCCAGAGAACAACAACAAATTGGACAAAAGATTTGAAAAGATTTCATGTACTTAATAGCCAGTTGTACTATATTCGAATGGCTAATAAGTACATGAAAAAATGCTCAATGTAATTAGTCATTAGGGAAATGCAAATTAAAACCACAGTGAGGCTGGCCAGTTGGCTCAGTTGGTTAGAGCGTGGTAACCCTGAGTTCAAGGGTTGGGATCCCCTATTGGCCAGCCACCAAAAACCAAAACAAAACCACAGTGAAATTCTACTACACACCTACATAGAATGGCCATAATCGATGAGGGTATAGAGAAACTGAAATACATTATCATAAAATGGTGTAGCTATGTTGGAAAACAGTTTGGTAAATTCTTAAAAAGTTAAACTTACCATTTAACTCTGCTAACAATTTCACTCCTAGGAATCTATCTACCCAAGAGAAATGAAAACATATGTGAATGTTCATAGCAACATTAGTCAATGTAGCCCCAAACTGGAAACAATCCAAATGTTCATCAGCTAGTGAATAGACATACAAAATTTGATATAACCATACAATGGAATACTACTCAATAATAAAAAGGAACAAACTACTGATATATGCTAACAACATAAGTGAAACTGAATCCATTATGCTCAGTGAATGAAACCAGGCAAAAAAGACTACACATTATATGATACATTTATATAAAATGTACAGAAAAGGCAAATTTTTGGAAACAAGATCAGTGGTCTAGGACTAGGCATGGGAGTGGGAATTGAAAATGGGCACAAGGGAACTTTTTGGGATGATGGCAACTGGATTGTGGTGGTGATTACAAAACTCTAAGTTTACTAAAACTAAGTGAATAAATTTTATGACGTTAATTATACCTCAGTAAAATAAAAAAATAAAGTTATAGAAAATAGATGAGGTCCCTGCCTCCAAGGAAATTACAGTCTAGTGTTCAAAAGATAGCCATTAATAATTACCCAAATAATTTCTTGCTTATTAACTGGTAAGTGCTGTATCATGAGAGTCTATAATAAGAAAGGCCTTTCTGAGGAAGTGAGATCCAAGAGATAAGTAGTGTCTAAGCAGAGTAGAAGGAAAAACATTCTAGTAGAAGAAACAGCATGATCTCATGTCAGGTGTAGGAAAGAACTTGGAACAATCTAGAAAATGAAAGAAAATCAGGGTGAACAGAAACATGAGATGATGTTGGAGAGGTAAGTAGAGGATGGATGCATGGTATATATTCTTGTGGGCCATGACGTGACTATAAGTGCAATGAGGAGCCAATGAAGCATTTTAAGAATGGGAGTGACATAATCATATTTTTGTTTTTAAAATACCACAAAGGGCCTGGGTACAGGTAACAGCATGATTGAAACCTTCACAGAACTTAGAAGAGACAGATGATAGTTATACTAGTTTATAAATAACCAAAATAAAACAAAATTATAGTGATTAATGCTATGAAGGGTGCTATAATAGAGAAATAAATTTATGAACCTACAGCCAACTGAACTTTAACAAAGGTGTCAATAATACATATTGGAGAAAAGACAATCTCTTCAGAAAATGGTATATAAAATTTCAGTTAGATAGGAGGAATAAATTCAAGAGATCTAATGTACAACATGGTGACTGTAGTTAATAACAGTGTTGTCAAAAATTGCTGAGTAGGGGCCGGCCCAGTGGCGCACTGCTACAGTGCGCCGCTTGGGAAGCGCGGCGGCGCTCCCGCCGAGGGTTCGGATCCCATATACAGACTGGCCGCTCACTGGCTGAACAAGGTGTGGGAGCAACACCGTGGGTTGCGATCCCGTTGCTGGTCCCGGTCCGGTACGGGCGCGACACTGAGGGTTGCGATCCGTTGCCGGTCATGAAAAAAGACAAAAAGGAAAAAAAAAATTTGCTGAGTAGATTTTAAGTTTTCTCACGACACACAAAAAATGGTATGTGATTTGCATTTCCCGAATGCTGAGTGATGTTGAGCATTTTTTCATGTGTCTCTTGGCCATTTGTATATCTTCCTTTGAGAAATGCCTATTCAGTTCCTTTGCACATTTTTTAATTGGGTTTTTTGTTTTTCTGCTGTAAAGTTGTTTGAGTTCCTTGTATATTCTGGATATTAATCTTTTGTCAGATGTATATTTTGCAAATATTTTCTCCCACTCTGTTGGTTGTCTTTTTACTCTGTTGATTGTTTCTTTTGCTGTGCAGAAGCTTTTTAGTTTGATATAATCCCATTTGTTTATTTTTCCTTTGGTTGCCTGTGCTTTGGGGGTCATATTCATGAAGTCTGTACCCACTCCTACTTTCTGGAGTGTTTCCCCTATGTTTTCTTTAAGGAGTTTTATTCTTTCAGGATGTATATTTAATTCTTTAATCCCTTTTGAGTTGATTTGGTATATGGTGAGAGGTACAGGTCTAGTTTTGTTCTCCTACATATGAATATCCAGTTTTCCTGGCACCATTTGCTGAAGAGGCAGTCTCTTCCCCAGTGTGTAGACTTGGTACCTTTGTCAAAGATCAGATGGTTGTAGGTGTATGGGTTGACTTCTGGATTCTCTATTCCATTGATCCATGTGTCTATTTTTATGCCAGTACCATACTGTTTTGGTTATTACAGATTTGTAGTATAGTTTAAAGTCAGGTAATGTTATGCCTCCAGCTTTATTTTTTTTTGCTCAAAATTGCTTTGGTATGTATGGTCTTTTGTTATTCCATATAAATGTCTGGATAGTTTTTTCCATTTCTGGGAAGAATTTCACTGGAATTTTGATGGGGATCGCATTGAATCTGTAGATCACTTTGGGTAATAGGGACAGTTTCACAATGTTAATTCTTCTAATCCAAGAGCATGGGATACCTTTCTGTCTTCTTGTGTCCTCTTCAATTGCTCTCAACAGTGGTTTATTTCAAATCCTTGGTTCACTTTATTCCTAAGTATTTTATTTTTTTAGTGGCTACTGTAAATGGGCTAGCTTTCTTGATTTCTTTCTCTGCATGTTCACTGTGGGAGTATAGAAATGCTATTGATTTTTGTGTGTTGATTTTGTATCCTGCAACTTTGCTAAAATCATTTATCAAGTCTAAGATTGTTTTTGTAGAAGCTTTAGGCTGTTCAGTATATAGGATCATGTCATCCACAAACAGGGACAGTTTGACTTCACCTTTTCCAATCTGGATGCACTTTATTTCCTTCTCTTCTCTAACTGCTCTGGCTAGTACTTCCAACACTATGTTGAAAAGGAGTGGTAAGAGTGGGCATTGTTGTCTAGTTCCTGTTCTTAAGGGAAAAACTGAAAGCTTTTTCCCATTCAGGATGATATTGGCAGTGAGATTATCATATATGGCTTTAATTGTGTTGAGATACTTTCCATTTATACCTAACTTGTAAAGAGTCTTTATCGTGAATGAATGTTGAATTTTGTCAAATGCTTGTTCAGCATCTTTAGAGATGATCATATAGTTTTTGTCTTTGCTTTTATTGATGTGGTGTATCACATTTATTGATTTGCATATGTTTAACCATCCTTGCATCCCTGGGATGAATACCACTTGATCATGGTGTATAATTTTTTGTATGTGTTGGTGAATTCTGTTAGTGTTTTATTGAGGATTTTTGTGTCTATATTCATCAAGGATATTGGCCTGTAGTTTTCTATTTTTGATGTATCTTTGTCTGGTTATGATATCAGGGTGATTTTGCCTCGTAGAATGAGTTTGGGAGAATGGCCTATGTTTCAGTCTTTTGGAATAGTTTGTAGAGAATTGGTATCAATTCCTCTTTGAATGTCTGGTACAACTCTGCAGTGAACCGATCTGGTGCTGGGATTTTCCCTGTCAGGAGCCTTCTGATAACAGCTTCAATCTCTTTTATTGTTATTGGTCTGTTCAGATTTTCTATATCTTCTTGGCTCAGTTTTGGTAGTTTGTAAGTGTCCAGAAATTTATCCATTTCCTTCAGATTTCCAAATTTGTTGACATATAGTTGTTTATAGTAGTCTCTAATGATTCCTTGTATTTCTAAGGTATCAGTTGTAATATCACCTTTTTCATTTCTTTTTTTTTTTTCCTTTTTGTCTTTTTTTTTTTTTTCATGACTGGCAACGGATCGCAACCCTCAGTGTCGCGCCTGTACCAGACCGGGACCGGCAATGGGATTGCAACCCTTGGTGTTGCGCCCGCACCTCGCTCAGCCAGTGAGTGGCCGGTCTGTATGTGGTATCCGAACCCTCGGTGGGAGCGCCGCCGCGCTTCCCAAGTGGCGCACTACAGCAGAGCGTTGATTCATTGATCTTTTGTATCATTTTTTTGGGTTTCAATTTCATTAAGTTCTGCTCTGATCTTAATGATTTCTTTCTGTCTGCTAACTTTGGGTTTGGATTGTTGTTGTTTTTCCAGTTCTTTAAGGTGAAGTGTTAGGTTGTTTATTTGACATCTTTCATTCTTCTGAAGTAAGCATTTAATGTGATAAATTTCCCCCTTAGTACTGCTTTTGCAGTATCCCACAGGTTTTGGTATGATGTGTCATTATTTTCATTGGTTTTAAGTAATTTTTTGATTTCCTATGTAATTTCTTCTTGGACCCATATGTCATTAGGTAGAATGTTGTTTAATTTCCATGTGTTTGTATAGTTTCCAGAGTTTCATTTGTTATTGATTTCTAATTTTAATTCCTTGTGATCTGAAAAAATACATGGAATAATTCCAGTTTTTTTGAATTTGTTGAGACTTGATTTGTGACCTAACATGTGGTCTATCCTGGAGAATGATCCATGTGCTGATGAGAAGAATGAATATTTTGAGGTTGTTGGATGAATTGTTCTGTAGATATCTGCCAAGTCCAATTGGTCTAGAGTATTGTTTAGATCTTGTGTTTCTCTATTGATTTTTTGCCCAGATGATCTGTCCGATGTTGAGAGTGGGGTGTTCAGGTCTCTTGCTATTATGGTATTAGTGTCTATCTCATTCTTTAGATCTAATAGGGTTTGCTTTATAAATCTGCCTGCTCCGACGTTGGGTGCATATATATTTAGATCTAATAGTGTTTGCTATATAAATCTGCCTGCTCCGACGTTGGGTGCATTATGTCTTCTTGATGGATAGATCCTTTTATCATTATACAGTGGCCTTCTTTATTTCTTTTCATGGTTTTTGGTTTAAAGTCTATTTTATCTGATATAAGAATAGCTG
The DNA here is from genome assembly GCF_000696425.1 of Galeopterus variegatus. Lineage (NCBI taxonomy): Eukaryota > Metazoa > Chordata > Mammalia > Dermoptera > Cynocephalidae > Galeopterus > Galeopterus variegatus. The sequence goes on from NW_007731899.1 coordinate 21,844, forward strand.
CTCCAGCTCATTTTTCATTTCTATTTATATGGTATATCTTTTTCCATCCTTTCACTCTTACTCTGTATGTGTCTTTACAGGTGGGGTGAGTCTCTTGAAGGCAGCATATTGTTGGTTCCATCTTTTTTTTTCTTCCTTTTTGTCTTTTTTTGTGACCGGCAATGGGATCGCAATCCTCGGCGTTGCGCCCGCACTGCACTCAACCAGCGAGCGGACCGGTCTCTATATGGGATCCGAACCCTCGGTGGGAGTGCCGCTGTGCTCCCAAGCGCCGCACTCTACCAAGTGCGCCATCGGGCCGGCCCTTTTTTTTTTTTTTTTTTTTAAAGATGACCAGTAAGGGGATCTCAAGCCTTGGCTTGGTGTTGTCAGCACCACGCTCAGCCAGTGAGCAAACCGGCCATCCCTATATAGGATCCAAACCCGTGGCCTTGGTGTTATCAGCACTGCACTCTACCTAGTGAGCCACAGGCCTGCCTGGTTCCATCTTTTTAATCTAATCAGTCAGTCTGTCTTTTGAGGGGGAATTTAATCCTTTTACATTTAGAATTATTATTCAAAGGTGTTGATTTACTCCTATTTTTACTCCTGATTTTTGTTTAGATGTCTTAAGTATCTTTTGTTCCTTTCTTTCTGATTTTCTGTTTGTCTTTTGTATTTGTTGGTTTCTTGGGGTGGTATATAAACTATTTTTTCTCTTTATTGTTAGCATTTTTGTTTTACTGGTAGTTTTTGTTCCTTCTTGAGTATTCATGGCAGTGATGGTTGTTTTTCTGGTATCAAACCCAGTACTCCCTTGAGAATTTCTTGTAAGGCTGGTTGTGTGGTAGTGAACTCTGGCAGTTTTTATTTGTCTGAGAAATATACTATTTGTTCTTCATTTCAGAAGGGTGGCCTTGCTGGGTAAAGTATTCTTGGCTGGTAATTTTTGTTCTTTAGTATGTTGAATATTTCATCCAATTCTTTTTTGGCTTTCAGGGTTTCTGGTGAAAAGTTTGAGGTTAGTCTGATTTGGGCTCCCTTATAGGTGACTTTCTGCTTCTCTCTTGCAGCTTTTGAGATTCTCTCTTTGTCTTTGAGATTTGCCAGTTTAAATATAGCATGTCTTGGAGAGAACCTTTTTGGGTTGAATATGTTTGGACATCTTTGGGCCTCCTGAATCTGAACACCTATGACTTTCCCTATACCTGGGAAGTTTTCTACTATTATTTCATTGAATATGTTTTCAACGCCATTTCCTTTTTCCTCCCTTTCTGGAATACCCATGATTCAGATATTTGAGTGCTTAAGGTTGTCTGTCATCTCTCTTACATTTTCTTCTATTTTTTAAATTCTTTTTTCTGGTCCACCTGTGTTAATTCAAATAGCCTGTCTTCAAGGTCAGAAATTCTCTCTTCTGTTTGTTCTAGCCTCTCTCTGTTATGTTTTTTATTTCGCTGAATGAATCCTTCAGCTCCACAAGCTCTGCTACATTCTTTTTCAGGGCATTGATTTCTTTGTACATTTCTTCTTTTAAATCCTGTATACTTTTTCTTATTTCTTTTTTTTTTTTTTTTTTTTCTTTAAAGGATGACCGGTAAGGGGATCACAACCCTTGGCTTGGTGTTGTCAGCACCACGCTCAGCCAGTGAGCAAACCGGCCATCCCTATATGGGATCCGAACCCGCGGCCTTGGTGTTATCAGCACCGCACTCTACCGAGTGAGCCACGGGCCGGCCCTACTTTTTCTTATTTCATTGTGTTGTTTCATAAGTTATTAAAAAATTTTTTTTATTTTAACTTACACATTGTAATTGTACATATTTATGGGGTAAAATCTAATGTATTGATATATATACATAGGTTATATAATAATTAGGTCAAGATATTTAATATATCAATCACTTCATGCATTTATCATTTTTTTGTTTGTATTATAAACATTCAAAACCCTCTCCTCTAGCTATTATGTAATATACAAAACTGTTAGCCCTAATCACTCTACTGTGCAATCAAACATCAGGACTTATTCCATCTACATAATTGTAGATTTGTACTGGTTGGCCAGCCTCCCCTGTTTTACCTTCTTTCCCTCTTACCTTCTGCAATCTCTGGTAAGCACTGCTCTATTCTCTGATTCTATAATATCAACTTTTTCCCCTTAGATTCCATGTATGAATGGGGTTATGTGGTATTTGTCTTTCTCTGCCTGGCTTACTTCACTTAACACAGTGTCCTTCAATTCCATCCATGTTGCTGCAAATGACAGGATTCCATTCTTTTTATGACTGAATAGTATTCCATTGTGTATATATAACACTGATAGAGTTTGGATGTGTTGTTCCCTCACAACTCATGTGGAAATCTGATTGCCAGTGTGACAGTGTGGGGAGTTGTTTGGGTCATGGGTGCAGATCTCTCGTGAGTGGATTAATGCTCTCCCTGAGGGTGGGCAGTGGGCGGTCATGAGTGAGTTCTCACTCTGTTAGTTCCTGCAAGAGCTGGTTGTTTAAAAGGACTCAGGCACCTCTGCTCTCTCTGTTACGTCCTCTCTCTGTGTGATCTGCTTCTACTCATCTGCTGTTCTGCTGCTTTCCACCATGCATAGGAGCAGCCTGAGTCTCATGCCAGATGCAGCTGTCCCAGAATTATAAGCTAAATAAACTTCTTTTCTTTATAGATTATCCAGTCTCAGGTTTTCTGTTATAGCAACACAAAAAAGGACTAATACAACCACATTTTAAAAAATCCATCTGTCATTGGACACTTAGGTTGATTCCATATCTTGGCTATTGCAAATTGTGCTGCAATAAATATGTGAGTGCAGATATCTCTTCAACATGCTGACCTCATTCCTTTGGGTATATACCCAGTAGTGGTATTGCTGGATCAAATGGTAGTTCTATTTTTAACTTTTTGAGGAACCTCCGTACTGTTTTCATAATGGCTGTACTAGTTTACACTCCCACCAATAGTGTGCAGATATTCCCTTTTCTCCATGTCCTCACCATTGCTTGTCTTCTTTTGTCTTTTTGATAATGGCCTTTCTAACTGGGGTGAGGTGGTATCTCATTGTTTTGATTTTCATTTCACTAATGATTAGTGATGTTGAGGCTTTTTTCATATGAATGTTGTACATTTGTGTATCTTCTTTTGAGAAGTGTCTATTAAGATCCTTTGCCCATTTCCCAGTTGGGTTATTTGTTTTTTTGCTATTGAGTTATTTAAGTTCTTTGCATATTTTTTATATTTATCTCTTGTCAGATGGATAGTTTGCAAATATTTTCTCTCATTCTGTAGGTTGTCTCTTCACTCTCTTAACAGTTTCCTTTGATGTGCAAAGTGTTTTAGTTTGATATAATCCTACTTGTCTATTTTTGCTTTTATTGCTTGTGCTTTTGGAGTTATTTAAAAAATCCTTGCCCAGCCCCATGTTGTGGATCATTTCCCCTATGGTTTCTTCTAGTAGTTTCACAGTTTCAGATTTTACATTTAAATCTTTAATCCATTGTGAGTTGATTTTTGTATATGGTGAGAGGTAGGGCTCTAGTCTCATCCATTTGCATGTGGATATCCAGTTTTCACACCACCATTTTCTGAAGAGATTATCTTTTCTCCAATATGTATTATTGACACCTTTGTTAAAGTTCAGGTGGCTGTAGGTTCGTAAATTTATTTCTGGGCTCTCTATTCTGTTCCATTGGTCTATGTTTGTTTTTATGTCAGTACCATGCAGTTTTGGCTACTAACGCTTTGTAGTTTAATTTGATATCAGGTACTGTGATTCCTCCAGCTTTGGTCACTTTTTTCAGGATTTCTTTGACTATTTTTGGTCTTTTTTGGTTCCATATGAAATGTTTTTTCTATTTCAGTGAAGGTCATTGGTATTTTGATAGGGATTGCATTAAATCTGTAGATCACTTTGGGTAGAATAGCAATTTTAACCATATTAATTCTTCCAATCCATGAACATAGAATATCTTTCCATTTATTTATGTCTATTTCAATTTCTTTCTTTAAAGTTTCTTCATTGTAGAGGTCATTCACCTCCTTGGTTAAGTTTATTCCTAGATATTTAATTTTTTTGTAGTTACCATAAAAGGAGTTATCTTTTTGATTTCTTTTTCAGATAGTTTGCTATTTGTATTTAGAAAGGTTATTGACTTTCGTATGTTTATTTTGTATCCTGCAGTTTCACTGAATTTGTTTATTCTAACGGGTTTTTGGTAGAGTTTTTAGAATTTTCTATATATAAGATCATGCTGTCTGCAAACAGGGGCATTTTTGATTTCCTCCTTTCCAATTTAGATGTCTTTTATTTCTTTCTCTTGTGTAATTGCTCTGGCTGGGACTCCCAGCACTATGTTGAATAGAAGTGGTGAAAGTGGATGTCTTGTTCCTGAAAAGCTTTCAGCTTTTCCCCGTTCAATATGACATCAGCTGTGGGTTCATCATATACGACCTTTATTGTGTTGAGGTACGAAATTCTATACCTAGTTTAAGAGTTTTTATCATGAAGGAATGTTGGATTTTGTCAAATGCTTTTTCTGCGTCAATTGAAAAAATCATATTGTTTTTGTCTTTATTTCTGTTAATGTGGTGAATCACATTTATTGATTCATATATGTTAAACCATCCTTGCATCCCTGGGATAAATCCCACTTGGTCATAGTCAATGATCTCCTTAATTTGCTATAGCATTTGGTTTGCTAATATCTTGTTAAGAATTTTTACATCTATGTCCATCAGGGATACTTGCCTATAATTTTCTTTTTTTGTTGTGTCTTTGTCCTGTTTTAGAAACAGAGTAATGTTGGCCTCATAAAATGAGTTGGGAAGTACTCCCTTCTCCTCAATATTCTGGAATAATCTGAAGAGAACTGGTATTAGTTCTTCTATAAATGTTTGGTAGAATTCAGCTTTGAAGCCATCAGGTCCTGGACTTTTCTTTGATGGAAGATTTTATTTTACTGATTTAATTTCCTTGCTTGTTATTGGTCTGTTCAGATTTTTTTTTTTTAAAGATGACTGGTAAGAGGATCTTAACCCTTGGCTTGGTGTTGTCAGCACCATGTTCAACCAGTGAGCTAACTGGCCATCCCTATATGGTATCCGAACCCATGGCCTTGGTGTTATCAGCACCACACTCTCCCAAGTGAGCCACAGGCTGGCCTGGTCTGTTCAGATTTTAAATTTCTTCAGGATTTAATCTTGGTAGATTGTATTTGCCCAGGAATTTATCCATTCTATGTTATTAAATTTTTTGGCATGTAGTTGTTCAAATAGACTCTTAGGATCCTTTGTATTTCTGTGGCATCAGTTATAATATCTCCTTTTTCATTTATGATTTTATTTACTTGAATCTTCTCTTTCTCTTCGTTAGTCTGGCTAAAGGTTTGTCAATTTTATCTTTTCAGAAAATGAACTCTTCATTTTGTTGATCTTTTTTTTTTTTTTTAGTTTCTATTCATTTGTTTCTGCTCTGAGTTTTATTATTTCTTTCCTTTTGTTAGAGCACAGCCTTATAATGTCTGCCAATTTTGAGTTTAGTTGTTGTTTTTCTAGTTCCTTTAGGTGCAGTGGTAGGTCATTTATTAGAAATCTTTCTTCTTTTTTGATGTCAGCATTTATTACTATAAACTTTCCTCTTAGAACTGCTTTTGCTGTATCCCATAAGTTTTGGTGTGATGTGTCTCCATTCTCATTTGCCTCAAGGAATTTTTCAATTTCATTTTTAATTTCTTCATTAACCCATTGGTTGTTTAGGAGCATGTTGTTTAGTTTCCATGTATTTGTACAGTCTCTGAAGATTTTTTAGAAATTGGAGAAAACTTCGATTTCTAGTTTTATACCATTGTGGTCAGAAAAGATACTTGATATGATCTCTATCTTTTAAAATTTATATAGACTTGGTTTGTGGTCTAATGCATGATCTACCTTAGAGACTGTTCCATGTGCAGCTGAGAAAAATGTGTATTCTGCAGCTCTTGGATGGAATGTTCTGTAAATGTCTATGAGGTCCATTTGGTCTATGGTCCAGTGTAAGTCAGATGTTGCTTTGTTTATTTTCTCTCTAGATGATCTGTCCATTGTTGAAAGTGGGGTATTAAAGTCTCCTGCTATTCAAGTGATACAATAGCCAGGCTATGGAACAAGCCTAAATGTCCATCGATGTATGACTAGATAAGAAAAATGTGTTATATATACATAATGGAAATACTAAGCCATAAAAAAAGAAAGAAATTCTGCCATTTGTAGCAAAATGGATGAGCCTAGAGAAAATTATGTTAAGTGATACAACCCAGGTGCAGAAAGAGAAATACTGCATGTCCTCACTCTTAAGTGAGAGTTGAATTAATAAACCAACAAACGAACAATAAAGAAAGAGAAAAAGAAAGAAATATCAACCACAATAATACATTGAACTTTTAGAGGGAGAGAACAGAACTGTGGTTACATGCATTGTAGAGGGGGAGGAGGAGAGAAAGAGGGAGGGTTAATGGGAAGTTAATGAGATATTGGTTAACAGACACAAAGAACGATTAGATATTGCAATGATGAATAAGGTAACTATCCTGATTTGACCATCACATATTGTACACAACTATTGATAGTCACCTTGTACCCCACAAATACGTACAATCAGTTGTGCCTCAACAAAAAATAGATTAAAAGATAAAAAATAAAATAAAATCTCCTACTATTATTGAATTGCAGCCAATCTCTCCCCTTAGGTCAATAATGTTTGCTTTATAGATCTGGGTGCTCTGGTGCTGAGTACATATATATTAACAATTAATCCCTTTATAGTTATATAATGACCTTCTTTGTCTCTTTTCATAGTTTTTGATTTAAAATCTATTTTATCTGATATAAGTATGGCTACTCCCACTCGCTTTGGTTTGCATTTGTATGGAATATCTTTTTCCAGCCCTTTACTTTCAATGTATGTTTATCTTTCATAGTTAGGTGAGTCTCTTATAGGCAGTGTATTATTGGGTCTTTTTTTTTTTTTAATCCATTCATCCACTCTATGTTTTTAAATTGGAGAGTTTAATCTATTTACATTCAAGGTTACTATTGATCTGTGAGAACTTATTCCTGCTGTTTTGTTAATCATTTTCTGGTTGTTTTGTAGATCCTTAATTTCTTTCTTTTTCTCTTATTAGTTACCTCCATGCATTGGTGGTTTCCTGTGGTACTAAGCTTTGCGTTCTTTCTCCTTTGTGTATCTTCTGTAATTTCTCCTTTTTGTGATTACCTTGGGGCTAACACAGAGAGTCTTGTAGTTATAATAGACTACTATAATAGCAACTTAGCTTTGGTCACATACAAAAATTCTAGACTCCCCCCCCACCACCAATTTATATATATATATATATATTTTTTTCCTTTTTTGTCTTTTTTACTGACCAGTAACGGGATCGCACTTTTTTTTTTTTTTCCTTTTTTGTCTTTTTTACTGACCAGTAACGGGATCGCACCTGCACCACGCTCAGATATATTTTTTTCCTTTTTTGTCTTTTTTACTGACCAGTAACGGGATCGCACCTGCACCACGCTCAGCCAGTGAGCGGGAACTGGTCTCCACATGGGATCCGAACCCTTGGCGGGAGTGCCACCGCGCTCCCAAGCAGTGCACTCTCCAGTGTGCCACCGGGCCGGCCCCAATTTATATTTTTGTTGCCTTAATTTATGTTTGTGTCTATTATATATTCCTTAGTTAGCAGTTTTTACTTTTTTTTTTTTTTTTTTTTTTTTGCCGCCGGCCAGGGGGGGGATCCAAACTCTTGACCGACTTTAAACCTTTATGCTATGGGGTTGAAGGATTTCTATAGCACTGTTACTTCACTGGGGAATTCTGAATTTGAATTATGAATTTACCATATCTGGTGAATTTAGTTCTTTTTAAAGTTTTCATGGTAATAATTATTGTCTTTTCATTTCCAATTCTAGCACTCTCTTAAGCATTTCTTGTAAGGTTGGTCTAGTAGTGATCTTCAGCTTCTGCTTTAAACTTCATAAGTTTCTTGCCAGTCTTATGTAGGCTTATGATTTCTCATGTGTGCTTATGTATTTTTAAGCAAACTGTTATTCAATGTACCTAGTTTTGTTTCCTTTTAAAAAAAAAAACTTTGTATTTCTCATGGTATTAAAAGATATTTGAAGGCATCCTTTTTAATAACTATATAATATTTCATCATTTATGTTTGTTTTAATGAGAATATATTTGTGTTTGCAGTGATTGTTGAGCCCATTCCAATTGGACAAGCAGCTAAGGACTATTTAAATTTATATGTAACACCAACTCTGCTTAAAGGACTCACAGAGCTTTGTAAACAAAAGCCAGCAGATCCTTTTGTAAGAAATCTTTTTATTCACGCTAAAGAATATTGTCTATAGTTTTCACGTTTAAAACATTGTATTCTGGGCTGGCCCGGTGGCGCACTGCTACAGTGTGCCGCTTGGGAGCGCGGTGGCGCTCCCGCCAAGGGTTCGGATCCCACATACAGACCGGTTCCCGCTCACTGGCTGAGCGAGGTGTGGGAGCAACACCGAGGTTTGCGATCCCGTTGCCGGTCCCGGTCTGGTACGGGCGCGACACTGAGGGTTGCGATCCGTTGCCGGACACGAAAAAAGACAAAAAGGAAAATAAAAAAAACATTGTATTCTTTGAAACAGTGAAAGTATTATGAGCCTTTTTAAAATAAGCATTTTTAGAAACTTTTATATACATTTTAGATACTTTATGTACAACTATTGATTATTTATTTTCTTGCTGTTTTCATTCTTAAAAAACATTGCTTCTAAATACTTTTTTTTTTTTCTAAAGATGACTGGTAAGGGGATCTTAACCCTTGACTTGGTGTTGTCAGCACCACACTCTCCTGAGTGAGCCACGGGCTGGCCCTGAAATACATTTTTATTGATTACATCCTTCAATTGCTGAACATTGCTTTTGTGTATAATTTAAATAATCATAAGTGATAAAATTAGAGATATGCTTGAATTTGTTCAACATTTTTGTATCTCATGATGTCTAATTTTTTTTCTTTGATGCCTCAACATTGCTCAGTTAGGTGAAGGAATGGTTGGGTAGGAGGAACTAGGATGGTTGTCCAGGGCCAAAATATCATCCTGGGTCCCCCTCCACAGGCATTGCTACCCATCTGAAGACTCTCAAAGATAATTAGGGAAGTTTATCTCAATACCAGCCCTACCAAAATTAGAATCTCTAGCCTCTGTTACTGTTCTCAAAAGGAATCCCTTTGGAAGGTGAAAGATTTAATCTCTCCTACTAACTTCGACATTTTCACCAAACAATAAAATAATATAGGCAGGTTGTTTCTTTTAAAACTTTTTTTTCATTATGAAAGTAATATATGTTTATTGAATAAGAAACCTGCAACTACTACAAAATGTAGAAAAAAGAAGAAAAAGATACCCCTGGTTCCATTTCCTAAACGTGGTCTCTGAAGTCATCTTGCCTGGTTTCAACTCTGACTCCAGACACTTAACCTCTCTCTGAGTCTCTCCACTGGCATCAGTAAAATGTGTATATGTTAGTACCTACCTGTCTAGTAGGGTTATTGTTAGAATTAAATGTATAAATGAATGTAAAATTTTTAGTCAAAGTGTCTCTTGTATAATAACTGCTCAAATATTAGCTGATGTTATTGTTATTTTCTTTCCAGCCATTTTATTTTGCTAAGATTTTAACTTTTATATGACATTTTTTTTATGTGACATATTTATATAACATATTTCTTTTTTTTATCTTGGCAGCTGACTGGTACAGGAGTTGAACCCTGGACCTTGGTGTTATCAGCACTATGCTCTAACCAACTGAGCTAACCAGCCAGCCCAAACATATGTTTCATAAATATTGCCATGTTTAATATGTATTTTATAGAGAATATTTTAATAGTTACATTTTTTAAAATTACTTTTACCATTCTTCTTTTGCTCTTTGAGTTGTTTGCTATTATAAATACTGTAACAATAAACATCTTTGAGTGTATGAGATTTTCACACATTTGAGAGTATTTCCTTTGAAAAGAGATCAGTAAGTGGAATTATGATTCAAAACATAAGAAATTAAAATTTTTTGGTCCTTAAAGAACTTATTTTTTTATTAATTAGTTTTTTTAATAAACAATATTTGAATATGGTTTAAAATTCAAAAGTTATAAAAAGATGTATAGTGAAAACTCTCCTTCCCATTCCTGTTCCTCAGCCACCCAGTTGCACTCTTTGGAGTCAGTCACTGTTTCTGGCCTCAAATATATGCTTTCAGAGAAAACTATACATGTATAAGCATATATGTTGATGTGTTCTTAACACATACACATACAAATGCTAGCTACTAAGTATAGTATTTGATACTTTTTACCTTATCCTCTTAATATACTCTAGTGTTATAAATTATTAAAAAACACCACAAACAAAATTTCTTCACTTTGAAAAAACAACTCATAGTGTTCTGTTATATGTATGTTATACAATTTATTAATTAGTCCCATACAGATGATTGTTTAGTTTGTTTCTACTCTTGTTATTACAAAATGCCACAGTGAATATTTTCATTCATATGTCAGCACACTGTACACCTATTGAATAAATTCCTAGAAATAGAAATGCTGAGTGAAAAAGAATGTTATTTTGATGTTTTTAATGTGCGTATTTTTAGTTTGAGTAAATATTGCCAAATTACTTTTTGTAGTGGTTGTACCATTTTATACTCCAATCAAAAGCAAGAGTACCCGATGTGTTTTTAAGCTTTGTGTTTTCTGCCAATCTGATAGGTGAAAAATGGTGTCTCCTAGTTTAATTTGTTTTTCTTTCATTATGAGTTTAATGAATGTCTTTTTAAATATGCTACTTAAAGCCATTTGCTTTTCTTTTTCTGTGAACTTCCTACTCATGCTGTTTGTCAATTTTTCTTCTGGGTTTTATGTCTTTTTCTTATTGTGTGTGCTCTCTATATGTTTAGGAAATTAACCTTCTGTGGTTTAGTAGATTTTCTCATTTATCATTTGGCTTTTGCTTAATTTTAACGTTGCTGAATTTGTGGCTTTTGGGTTTCTGGTCATATTTAAAGATGTTTTTCTGCTCTAAGATTGTAAAAAACATTCTCCCATGTTGCCTTCTAGTATTTTTTATGTTTTCATTTTTTTACATATTTATCTTTGATTATCTGGAATTTATTCTGCCATAGGGAGTAAGGTAGGAAGCCACATTTTATTTTATTTTCTACTTGGTTACCCAATTGACCAACACCATGTATTGAACAATCCATACTTTCCTCACAGATTAAAGATTCCACTGTTAACATGTGCTAAGTTCCTGCATACGTGTGACTTTATTTCTGTATTTTTTTCTGTTTTCATTATATGTCTGTTCATTTGCAAGTACCACACTGTTTTAATTACTAAGGCTTTATAATATATTTTAAAACCAGGTAGTTCTAAACTTTGCAACTACTCTTTTTTTTTTCAGAATTTTCTTGACATTTTTTACATTTTTGTTTCTAATGTGAATATTTTTGGGCCACAATATATACTGTCATATTGCTTTCTTAAAGGGCCATGCCAGTTTACACTATGATTAGTAATATATAATTCCCTTTTCATCCCGTCTACATTAGTTTTAGTTGGGGGTTCAAAACACTAGGGTGGGGCTAATTTGATAATGGTCAAAATAGGCAAAAGAATTGATTGTTTTAACTTCTGTGTATGTATTCACTGGTGAATTAAACATTTGCAAGTTGGATTTCCTCCTTTGTGATTTATATGTTGGTCTTTTGTCCACTTATCTGTTGGGGTTTTGTAAGAATTCCTTATATATTAGTTATATCAACCTTTGGACATGTTGTTGTAAAATATTTCCCTTTTTATTAACCTTCAAATTTGCCTTTTAAAAAGTATTTAAGGGCCGAGCCCGTGGTGCACTTGGGAGAGTGCGGCGCTGGGAGTGCGGCAGCACTCCCGCCGCGGGTTCGGATCCTGTATAGGGATGACTGGTGCGTTCACAGCACTCACTGGCTGAGCGTGATGTGGCCGGTCTCAAAAAGGACAAAAAAAAAAAAGTATTTAATAAGTGAAACCTTGATTTTTTCCCCCTTATTGTGAATTTTGCTTTACCATCTAAGTATAGAAAGTTTTATTCCATCCAGTGTTTTGCTAAATATTTACTTTTGTTTTCCTCTAGAATCTTTATATTTAACTTTCACCTTCATCTGGAATTTCTTTTTGTATGTAACACGATGAAGATCTAAACTGATTTTTTTTTCTGACCAGTTATCCTTGTATGTTGATTTATAAAGCCTGATTTATCACATATTAAATTCTCTATCTGGGAATGTATTCTGTTACATGAATTTGTATGTTCTAACAATGGTATCATAAATAAATAACTGCAGGCTGGCCCGTGGCTCACTTGGGAGAGTGCGGTGCTGATAATACCAAGGCATGGGTTCGGATCCCATATAGGGATGGCCGGTTTGCTCACTGGGTGAGCGTGGTGCTGACAACACCAAGTCAAGGGTTAAGATCCCCTTACCGGTCATCTTTTAAAAAAAAATTTTTTTAAATAAATAAATAAATAACTGCTTTTAGCATTATTTTCAATACTTCTGTATATACCTGACAATCTTTTGTTTGTTTGTTTTTACTGTGGTAAAATATACATAAATAAAAGTTGCCATTTGAACCATTTTTTAAGTATACAATTTATTGGCATTAATTATATTCACAATATTGTACAACCAACACCATTACCTATTTCCATAATTTTTTTATTGCCCAGCAGAAACTCTGTAATCATGGGCTGGCCCGGTGGCGCACTGGATAAGTGCGCCGCTTGGGAAGCGCAGCGGCGCTCCCGCCCGAGGGTTCGGATCCCACATACAGACCGGTTCCCGCTCACTGGCTGAGCGAGGCGCGGGAGCAACACCGAGGGTTGCAATCCCGTTGCCGGTCCTCGGTCCGGTACAGGGGCAACACTGAGGGTTGCGATCCGTTGCCGGACATGGAAAAAGACACACACACACAAAAAAAAAAAAAGAAAATGAAACTCTGTAATCATTAAACAGTAGCTCTCCATTCCCCTCCTTCCCTCAACTCTTGGTAACCTCTACTACTTTCTGTCTCCATGAATTTGCCTATTCTAGATATTTCATATAAGTGGAATCATACAACATTTATTCTTTTGTATCTGGCTTGTTTCACCTAGCATGATGTTTTTAAGGTTCATCCATGTTGTAGCATGTATCAGAATTTTATTCCTTTTTATCACTGAATAATATTTCATTGTATGTATATATGACTTTTTGTGTATCCATTCATTTGTTTATGGACACTTGGATTGCTGCTACTTTTGGCTATTGTGCATGTGTTGCAATGAACATTTGTGTACAATTGTGTTTGAGTTCCTATTTTCAATTCTGTTAGATATATACTGAAGAGTGGATTTGCTGTGTCATATAGTAGTTCTGTTTAGCTTTTTGAGGAAGCACCAAACTGTTTTCCACAGTGGCTGCATCATTTTACATTCCCACCAGCAACATATGAGAGTTCCAGTTTCTCCATTTCCTGGCCAACACTTGTTCTTTTCTGTTTTGTTTGTTTGTTTGTTTATTTGTTTGTTAGTTTTGGTGACTGGCCAGCACAAGGATTCCTTGACCTCGTTGTTATCAGCACAGTGCTCTAACCTACTGAGCTAACCAGCCAGCACTGTTTTTCTTTTTTAATAGTCATCCTAGTAGATGTGAAGTGGTATCTCAGTATGGTTTTGATTTGCATTTCCTTAATGACTAATAATGTTGAACATCTTTTCATGATCTTATTGGCCATTTATATATTTTCTTTGGATAAATATTTCTTTAAATTTAAATCTTTTGGGCCATCCTGTGGCTCACTTGGGAGAGTGTGGTGCTGATAATACCAAAGCCAAAGGGTTCAGATCCCTATATAGGGATGGCTGGTTAGCTCACTTCAGAGAGTGTGGTGCTGACACCACCAAGTTAAGAGTTAAGATCCCCTTACTGGTCATCTTTAAAAAAAAAAAATAAATAAATAAATAAATAAATAAATTCAAATCTTTTGACCATTTTAAAATTGGGTTGTCTTTTTGTTGATAAATAAATAAATAAATAAATAAATTCAAATCTTTTGACCATTTTAAAATTGGGTTGTCTTTTTGTTGAGTCATAGTTCTTTGTATTTCTAAACATTAAGCCCTTTATCAAATATATGATTTGCAAATATTTTCTCCTATTCTGTAGGCTTTACTTTCTTTTTTTTTGTTTGTTTGTTTGCTTTGACAGCTGACCAGTATGGGGGCCTCACTTTCTTGGTAATGTTCTTTGATGTATGAAAGTTTTTAGTTTTGATGAAATTGAATTTATCTCTTTTTTCTTTTGTTCGTTGTGCTTTTGGTGTCATATCTAAGAATCCATTGCCAAACCCAAGGTCATGAATATTTACCCCTATGCTTTTTTTTAAAAAAAGGTTTTTATGATTTTAGTTCTTATATTTAGGTCATTTATCCATTTTCAGTTAAGTTTTTATGTGGTATGAGGTAGGGGTCCAACTTCATTCTTTTGCATGTGGAAATCCATTTGTCCCAGTACCATTGTTGAAGAGACTATTCTTTCTCTGTAAATGGACTTGGTATCATTGTCAAAAATAAATTGGTCATAGATGCATGGGTTTATTTCTGGACTCTTGGATCTGTTTCATTGGTCTGCATGTCTATCCTTATGCCAGTACCACACTGTGTTGATTACTGTAGCTTTGTGAAGGTTTTGAAATCCAGAAGCACAAGTCCTCCAGAATTGTTCTTTTTCATGATTGTTTTGGCTATTTAGAATTTCTTCCAATTCCATATGAATTTGAAGATTGGCTTTTCCATTTCTGCAGAAAAGGCTGTCGGAAAAAAATTTTTTTTTTTTTTTATGGCAGCTGGTTGGTAAGGGGATCCAAACCCTTGACCTTGGTGTTATCAGCACCATGCTCTCCTGAGTAAGCTAACCAGCCAGGTCAGCTGTTGGAAATTTGATAGGGACTGTGTTGAATCTGTAGATTGCTTTGGGTAATATTGACATCTTGAAAGTATTAAGTCTTTCTATCCTTGAACACAGAATGTCTTTCTATTTATTTAGGTCTTTTACAGTTTCTCTTAGCAATGTTTTATAGTTTTCAGCAATATGTCTTTCACTTCCTTGGTTAAATTTAGTCCTAGGTGTTTTTTTGTTTGTTTGTGATGGTATTGTAAATGGAAGTGATTTCTTAATTTCTTTTTTAGACTGTCATTGCTGATGTATAGAAACACAACTGATTTTTGTGTGTTGATCTTGTAACCTACAACTTTTCTGAATTAGTTTATTAGCTCTAGTAACTTTCTTGTGAATTCTTTGAGGTTTTTTTTATATAGGATCATGCCATCTAGTAATGGAGATAGTTTTACTTCTTTCTTTAGAATTTGAATTCATACTTGACAATCTTGTATAATTTAAATCATAGTGTTTCAATTTTTAATGGTCATTTTCTTATTTTTAAAGTGATTTTGAAAATTAAGTTTCCGGGCCGGCCCGTGGCTCACTCGGCAGAGTGCGGTGCTGATAACACCAAGGCCACGGGTTTGGATCCTATATAGGGATGGCCGGTTAGCTCACTGGTTGAGCGTGGTCCTGACAACACAAAGCCAAGGGTTGAGATCCCCTTACCGGTCATCTTTTAAAAAAAAAAAAAAAGAAAGAAAAGAAAATTAAGTTTCCAATTGATATAGTACTTATTTAAAGGAAATATTTAAATGTTTATTAACTTAAGGGCTTTTTTTTTTCTTTTTTCCATAGACTTGGCTAGCTGATTGGCTGCTGAAAAATAATCCCAACAAACCAAAACTTTGTCACCATCCAATTTCAGAAGAACCTTATTAAAGTCAAGTCTTCCAAAGAACAAATCACAAACTATCTTATTATAAAAGGATGTGCTTCTACTTTTTTAGAAAACATCATTTCTAAGGGCTTTAGTAACTACATGTGAAATAGATTATTTCTTAAAAATAAGTGTTAAAGGAATAACTGTGTTCTGTTAAGCAGGTAACATTATGTAAGGTAAAATATAGACTTAGGGTATGATGTTAACAATGATGTAACAAGTAATAAAAGACTAATGTAAGATGTTGCTGGATTATTTTTGTTAAGTTAAAGAAGTAAGACATGAAAGTTTAGTTATACATTTTTCCAAGCACATATCCTATATTTAGATGCATAATTAATGCACAGTTGAAACAATCTAGTTAAAAAGGGGTAAGTATATGAATATTTGGCACAAGGAGAATGGTCGGAACCAAAGGGTGATTTTAACTAATCACTTACGTAACTATTTCTTCAACATTAATAAGTGCCCTCCAAGGGTGGCCAAAGAGTAGGGTGACAACTCATCCTTATTTGACTGGGACTTTCCTGGTTATATCACTGAAAGCCCTGCATCCTGGGAGCCCCTCAGTCCTCAGCAAAATGAAGTGATTAGTCACCCTACCAGATAGTCCTTAGTTTAATATTTCCCCAGTTCTGTTTTTGTGATAAGATATTAGTTTGAAAAAAATGTAAAATTCTGTTCTTAAATTTTAATTTACTAAAAAAAAAAAAGAATATAAGTTGTAAAATACTTTTGTTAAGAGTAAACATTTAAACTTTTTTTTTTTTTAAAAATATGACCGGTAAGGGGATCTCAACCCTTGGCTTGGTGTTGTCAACACCATGCTCAGCTAGTGAGCCAACTGGCCATCCCTATATAGGATCCGAACCCGTGGCCTTGGTGTTATCAGCACCGCACTCTCCCAAGTGAGCCACGGGCTGGCCCTTAAACTTGTTTTATCTCTTCAAAAAGTCAGTGTCAGTATAAAACAAAAAGTGGAGATGGGGAAGAATTGTTCTACATTAAAAGAGGCTAAGGAGACATCTTAACCAAATGCAATGAGTGAATTTTGATAGGATCCTGATTTTTTTTTTTTTTTTTTTTTTTTAAAAGATGACCGGTAAGGGGATCTCAACCCTTGGCTTGGTGTTGTCAGCACCACGCTCAGCCAGTGAGCAAACCGGCCATCCCTATATAGGATCTGAACCCGTGGCCTTGGTGTTATCAGCACCGCACTCTACCAAGTGAGCCACAGGCCGGCCCGATAGGATCCTGATTTTTAAAATTCTATAAAAGATCTTTGGGAGACAGCTGAGGAGATTTAGATATAGACTAAATATTAGATGATATTAGGGAATAATTGCTAATTTTTATAGGGTGAAAATATAGCCATATAAGGAAAATACTATTATCTTTAGGTGATACATTTTGAAATATTTAGGGATAAAATTTATGATTATTGTGACTTATTTTCAGATAATTCATATATACTTTTATATGTATAAGAGTATTTTATACATGTATAGATAAGGCAATGTTAGCAAAATATTAACAATCGTTCAGTCTATGTGGTGGGCACACAATTGTTCTTTGGACTATTCTTTCAACTTTTCTGTATATTAAAACTATTTACATAATGAAGTTGGGGAAAAAAAGAGTAAAGATCTAGCTGTTATCACCATAATCCAGGTCAATTTTTCACATCAGTGATGGGAAGACATTCAGATATTATATGTCTCTTGATTTGATACAAAATGAAACATACTACTCATCTATGATGTATTCTAGACAAAAATGTGTACTTTAAAATTATCAAGCTTTTAGGTCAAACTCCACCTTACAGTGATATAGGAGATAAAGTACCATCTAAAGGACACCATGAAGAAGTCATCAGAATAATTCAGAAGGTGGGATGTTCTGCAGGACAGCTACCTTGGTCTTTTTAACAAATTGGTGTCTTGAGAAAAGGGACTGTTTTAGATTAAAAGAGGCTTAAAATATATTACCAGGATCAATAGTTGTTTTAAGATTGGACTTGGGGTTTTTTTGGTCTGTGTTTTTTTTCAATTTTATTTATATTTATTTTTGTGGGGTGTGGTGTGTTGGTTCAATACATGCATATACTGTGCAATGGTTCACTTAGGGGTACATGGCATAGTTTTGTACGCATTAGTCCACCACTTCTTCCTCCTCCCTTCTCCCCTCCAGGCCTCTTGTAACCATTATTTTACTCTCTACTTCTATGAGGACCAGTTTTTTTGTTTGTTTGTTTGTTTGTTTTTGTAGATTCTGCATATGAGTGAATCCATTGAGACACTTAGTGTCTTTTAATTAGGGCATTTAATCCATTTACATTTAGAGTTGTTATTGATATATAGGGATTTGTTTGTGCCATTTTGTTACTTTTTTTCTGGTTGTTTTGTTGATCCTTTTTTCCTTTTTTCTGATCTTACTGTCTTTGTAGTTGAGTGGTTTTCTCTAGTAGTGTATTTGATTTCTCACTATTTTTAGTATGTCTCATAAGTTTTTGTGTTATGGTTACCATGAGGCTTACAAAAAACATGTTATAGTTATATTATTTTAGATTAATAACAATTTAATTGATATCAAAGAAAAAAGAAAAGACCAAAGCCAACTCTATGCTTTGGTGTCATTCCCCCCAACTTTTTGACATTTTGTTGTTTCAAGTTATATCTTTTAATATTGCCTATCTCTTATACGGTTGTTGTACATGTTATCATCTCGTTGGATTTGTTCTTTACCCTGCATAGTAAGTATGTAAGCGGTTTATTCACCATCCTCCCGTACGACACTGGGGTTATCTGAGAGTGTCTGTGAGCTTACTTTAGGAACGAGTTATGTCTCTTCAAATGTTTTCTTGCTGCTGCTTAGTTTCATCATCTTCTTTCAGATTGAAGAACTCCGTTTTTTCTTGCAAGGCAGGCCTAGTATTGGTGAATTCCCTTAGTTTTTGTTTGTCTGGGAAAGATTTTATTTCTCTTTCATATTTGAAGATTAGTTTTGCTGGATACAGAGTTCTCAGCTGGCAGTCTTTTTCCTTTAGCACTCTGAGTATATCATCCCATTCTCTTCTGGTGTGTAGGGTTTCTACTGAAAAATCTGCTGAGATACATATTGTGGCTCTATTGAATGTTATGTGTTTCTCTTCTCTTGCCGCTTTCAGTATTCTTTGTCTTTGGTTTTTAATAATTTGATTATGATATGCCTTGGGGTGTTCCTCCTCAGATTGAATTTGATTGGTAGCCTCTGAGCTTCCTGTACCTGGGCACTATCATCTTTCTCCATACTTGGGAAAGCCGTTATTTCCTTGAATATGTTTTCTATATCTCTTCCTTTTTCCTCTCCTTTGGGTATGCCAATTATGCAGACGTTATTTCACTTGAGGGAACCCCACATTTGCTGTATTTTTGTTTCATTTTTTCTTATTCTTTTTCCTCCTCTGACTTGATCATTTCATGTGTTTCATTTTGAGCTCATGTCTTTCCTCTGATTAAGTCTGCTGTTGGAGCTTTCTGTAGAGTTTTTCAGTTCATATAATGTATTCTTTATTTCTAGAATTTCTATTTATTTATTTGTTTATTTAATTGATTCAATTCCTTTGTCAGGTTTCTCATTCTGCTCCTGGATTGTTTTCCAGATCCCATTTAATTTTCTATCTGTATTTTTTTGTGACTCCCTGAACATCATTAAGAGGGTTATTCTGAATTTTCTATCAGACATTTCATAAATCTGCTTTTTCTCAGGTCCATTGCTGCTGCTTTGTTTGTTTCCTGTGGTGGTGTCATATTTCTCTGTTCTTTCTTGATCTCTGTGTCTTTATGTTGATTCCTGGGCATTTGAGGAGATTATTACCTATTCTGGGTTTTATATGTGTTCTTTGGTGCTATTAGACCTTTATTGGTTAATATCAGAGCTTTGTCTCTGGTCCATGGTTTTGTTTTGTTTTGTTTTTCAGTTCTGTGTTGGATTTTTAGCTATCACCATCACTTAGCCTCTTCATTGGAACTAATTTTTGTCCTTTGGTTAATTCCAAAGTTGGGGGAAATTCCTGTGGGAACAGCAATTGAGCCTTGTGGTTGAGCTAAATTTCTGCTTTGCTGCTGATTCTCTGAGGAAGTCTTTTTGTGTGGATCAGATTTTAATTGTTGGCCTCTTAATCATTTCTAGGTCTTGTGAGGTCAGATACCCCTGCGGTGTGTGGAAGTTCTGGCCTGGGACTGAGTCCAGCAAACTGTCTCCCCCCCCCTCCCCCCCCTCCCTAGGCTAGAACTCCCCTAGCTGGGTTATGTTCTAACCTGACCCTAATTACTGGTCTAGTCACCAGGAAGGAAGGTGCAGATAGCTCCTGAGGGGGACATATATCATCTTGCAAGGCACAGGCCTCCCCCTCCCCCCCCGCCGCCCTGCAGTTCTATGGCCCTGATCATTCTCCACTGAGTGGGCCTATGCCTACTGAAAGGCAGATCAGCTGCCCATGCTGTGTCCCAATGTTCTCCCAGTGGGCCAGCCCCCACCCCCCTACCCCCCACACTCCAAACACTTCCAGTGAGGTGGGTCTTACACAGGTCCCTTACAATGACTCACTGGCCTCTGGGTGGCTCCTTTCTTTGGTTGGCTATGGCCCCTCACTCCAATGTGGATCCATAGGAATCCTGTCAGTGGTCTTGCTGGCCTGGGAGCTGGTTTGATGTGCTCTGAGGCCCTTTTCTCTGCTGCAGAGAACAACTTCATGCAAAGGGCTCAACTGTGATTTTACCGGCTCCTGCTT
The DNA here is from genome assembly GCF_000696425.1 of Galeopterus variegatus. Lineage (NCBI taxonomy): Eukaryota > Metazoa > Chordata > Mammalia > Dermoptera > Cynocephalidae > Galeopterus > Galeopterus variegatus. Next base: position 42,535 of record NW_007731899.1, read on the forward strand.
TGTGTGTTGCAAATTTTTCCTGACCCTCACCAAGCTGGCCCTGAAGCAGCTGGGGTTTGAAACAGTTGGAGTGATTCTTTCTCCCTCTTGCTGCAGCTTTTCCTGCCTTCACAAACTCCAGGGGTCTCTCCTCCTCTTCCCCCAAGCTTCAGCAGTCCCAGGTTAGCCGTCTTTTCTTTTTAATAGTTGTACATTGATTGGTTGTGGGAAAGACTGATGCTGGGGACCATCAATTCTGCCATCTTGAAGACGTCAAAAATCTAGACTCTGGTTTAAGTAGACAATTTTTCAGACAGCTGGAAAGATTTGAATCTAGACTATTAAATGAGATGAAAATTTATTGCCTTGGAAAGTAAAGATTGTTAATTGAAACATGCATGTTACATAGCAATAGGTACAGTATGCTTTCATTTAGATTAAAAAATGTATATATGTGTGTGGAATAAGCTGTAGAAGGATACTCACTCAAGTGTTGTTAGCTTTGATCTTTGGGTAGTAGTTATGCTATTTTATTTTTCTTATTTTTGCATAGCTGTATTTCAAATTTTTCTACAGTTTTTAAAACTGGTTTTGTAATTTTTAAAAAAGATTAAGATTACAAAAAATAACTGTAATGAATGTCAGCTTTAAAAAAGGGTTGGACACATGTCCTTATTAATAAACTATCTTTAAGTTGTCGATGGCCAGGATATTTTGCAACTTCTCAGTGTTGGTATTTTTCTTTATTTTTGGACTTATTCCTCCTGAGACTGTGTGCCCACTGTATTTCAAAAACTCTTTAGCATCAGTGTTGGGAAGACAAACCAAAATTTAAAAAATAAAGATTGATAATAGATTGCTATATTTTGAGCAATGGCCAAGAACATATAGGAAAAAGCAAATAGTCTTTACAAGGGGGTTCCAGTGTGACAGCTTCGGGAGGTTGTTCCCATGTTCAAAGCCCTCTTTCAGGGACAAAAGAGCAGTATTGTGTATAGAAGAAAAATTCTGTGCTGGAAGTCAGTTCTAGTCTCCAGAACTGCCACTTTTCTTTTTTTTAATGGAGGAAAATAATAGAGAAAAGCAAACTAATTTGAAACACACTTTAGAGACAGAATAGACAAATGCACATGCAAATGGAATACAATATAGTTGGCCATGGGATTCTTTAATTTTGCATATATATGATGTCCTTATTTCATGGGCCAGGAACTGGAAAGTGTAGCATAGCGTGAATAGGAAAATGAGAAGACTGCCTTCTTATTTACTCCCTAGGAAACTTGGAGGGGAGAAGTCTATCTTCTGATGTAATCTGTTAGGTGGTACCAAAGTACTATGCACACTTTGGTCGCATTTTTCTCACCCTGAATGATAGTGTGGTATCCTTGTTAATCAAGATATATCACTTCATGTAGTTCCTTTCTTAAAGGCTCAAACCAAAGAGAGCCAAAGAAGCAAGCAAGCAAGCATGCAGCTCTCCTGCAACTTGGAACTAAACAGAAATTTAGATACTTCTTTACTTCTTTAAAAGTTTGTATCTGGGGTGGCATCTAGAAGCCCCCTCTTCCAGTCCTCTTGCCGGTCTTCTTGTACTTAGCCAAGAAATATCGTACATGTCTAACCTGGGCATTCCTACCTCAGTTTCTATTTGGGGTGTTTTGAAGAGTGAAGTAATGCCTGAAGAAGAGAGCCCGGGACAATAGCTTGTCTTTCCTGGGTTAAGGGTGTCATGGATCAGCTTGATTTGAAAGTGTCACAGATATATTTGAGAAGTACTTACCTAGCTCAGAAGTACTGCCACTTCTTTTATGCAGTTAACTCTTTAGATTAGAACTATTTAGATTAAGCTTTAATTTTTTGATTCAACGGTGGCCCAATTCTTCTATTTGCTATTTCTGTGACTTCAGTTGCTTTTCTTGGGTTCTTTATTTTTGTTAGTCCCCTCACTAATAGCATTCTCTATACCAACTTTTCACCTTTTATTTAAGACCTATAATTGCTTTCCAAAGTTAATTAAATCTCAGAAATTAACAGGCTCTTGAGAGCCTTTAACAAAGAAGTTTATAGTGATTATTTTTGGGGAACAAGGGATTTATGTAGTGTTAAAATGGAGATGGCAAGTGAATTTTTCAATTCATTTCAACTCTGATCAACTGGCTGCCTGGAGTGCTATACTGAAGGATTCTCTACAGGCTCAGTAGAAAATTGAATTTTTTTTTCCTAAAAGATGACCAGTAAGGGGATCTTAACCTTTGACTTGGTGTTGTCATCACCACGCTCTCCCAAGTGAGCTAACCGGCCATCCCTATATAGGGATCTGAACCTGTGGCCTTGGTGTTATCAGCAGCACACTCTCCCAAGTGAGCCACGAGCTGGCCCGAAAATTGTATTTTTATCAATTGGCAATTCCAGCTGTGGAAATGGGAAGAAAGTGGAGTGGGATTTGGGTCATATATTTGCCATCCTGCTTTAAAGTGGGGTCTTTTATTAATATCAGCTGAGTGAACATGTCTTTAATATAAGTTCTGCCACAAATTTTACCTTTAAAAAAAATGTTTACTTCTAATGGTAGAGTCCAGTGATTTCTGGCAATTTTAGATAGAGGTTGTTTTCTTCCACTTCAGCAAAGGACATGACTAAAGAAAAGGATCTTTGTGAAACAGTCATGCATTTGCTTTCCTATTAATTTAATTAGATCCTTTAGTCCCTTGGAAGGGGGAGATGACTGAATAAAATGTCTCTTCCTTTCCTGCTTCCACAGTGACCCAAGAAAGTTTCTTCCCCCATCCAAATCAAGGGTTGATGACACTGCTGTGATTGATGCCTTTTGTTCCCAGACCAAATTGTTTTTTATAGCCGACCCCCTGCCAGCACTTTCCAAAGTGCCATTGCCATCAGCTCCGGAGGGAGTCCCTTCTTCAGGCTTCCTGGGCAGCAGCTGCACTGTGATGGCAGGGAGCATAGAATGGGAGGAGAAAACAGCTTACAGACAAATGGGCAGCTAATCAGACCAACAGCCTCATCACTAGAACCATAAAAAAATTCCATTTCTTTTTCTTTTTTTTTTCCCACTTGCCTTGTCTGCATTTCTTGGCTGAGATGGAGAGGATGCTCCTTGAAAAAGTTATGGCTTCATAAGATCTGTCAAAGGTGGCTCTACACCCCACTCCTTTTTTCTTTCTCAGTTGTGCTCATTCAGCCCAACAGTTGTGAAATCACTACAGAACTTACAGATATTAAAACGAAAATTAGATGAGGGCCGGCCCGGTGGCGCACTGCTACAGTGTGCCGCTTGGGAGCGCGGTGGCGCTCCCGCTGAGGGTTCGGATCCCACATACAGACCGGTTCCCGCTCACTGGCTGAGCGAGGTGTGGGAGCAGCACCGAGGGTTGTGATCCTGTTGCCGGTCCCGGTCCGGTGAGGGCGCGACACTGAGGGTTGTGATCCATTGCCGGACACGAAAAAAAGACAAAAAGGAAAAAAAAAATAAAAAATTTAAAAAAAAAGGAAAATTAGATGATATTATGAATAATTTTATGCCAATACATTGGACAAACTAGATTAAACAAAGGCCTTTGAAAATACTTACTTAATTAGCATTCTTGACAGTTCTGCTAGGAGCTGGTTATTTTTCAGCACAAGTTATCTGAATGTGGGATGGAGAGGGTTAAGATGTTTTATAATAATAAGCACCTCCATCTTGAAAGAGGGGCATTAATAAATCTTATCTTAATCAGGTTTGTAAAATCCTGATCCTTCTGGGTGGCCTTTATGTTGCAGCTAGAATGATAAACTCTGGACTTTATCTAGTGTTTCTGGTCCTTGCCAATGTGAGACCATCTCACACACATATGTATGTGGTTAGCGCCTCCTTGCACCATAAAATGGTTAGACAAGGACCAATAAAAAGCAGTCAGTCTACAATGAAGTCGAAGCTTTGGAAACAAGTATATCCTTTTCAGTGGTGCTTGCTTTTATAATGTGTCACTTAGCACATGCACTGTGAAGAATTAGTCATGCCAGACTCCTAACCATCCAATGACTGGGCACAGACTAAACATCTCAGATGAAAATTTTTAGTCTTTAAAGCTTCAGTCTTTCAAAGCTCAAAATAAAGTACTATATCTAATAGGACCCCCAATTGTTAGTCTAGTTTAACTTGGCCAATTTGTATCTTTTAGAGATATAGGTTCAATACATAAATGGCAAACCATTATTAATTTCTTTATGCCTGTCATGGATGGCTTGAGAAAATGTAATATTTGAAGCCACTGTGATCTTTGTGGTAAGAAACACAATATATAATTAAGTAAAAATGTAATTTATTAGGGTATTATTCCATTGGTGAAATCACATTGTTACATCTCTCTTACTGTCACTAAAATGCAAAGTCCCAACCTGAACACGCTATAGTATATAGGAACCCAGACCCTTTGTCTAGCTTCTTATAGGTTCTGGGTGCCCCTTCAGCTCCTCTCTGGCTCTTCAGTAGTTACCTAGCTCTAAGGCCTGACCCTAGGCCCTCCTAAGCCACCTGAGCTGTCGTTTTTGCTGGATTCCATGCCCTTGCGTCTTCTTATAATACTTTTTCCTTTTCTTCTTTGTAACTCTTTTTAAAATCTCTTCATCTTGTTTTCTGTTTTTATCTTGATTATTTCTTTTCATCTTTATCAGTGTGTTTGGATACACCTGACCTCCACATAGCTGCTTTAAAGATTTGGAAATTATGAAGCGTGTCACAGAGTAGAAAACAGTGTTCTGACATGGTTTGTTGTTGTTCCGGTTGGCCAGGGGACTCAAGTTGAATGGACACTGGCTGTATTGAAAACAGATTTCCTACTTCCATTGGGTAGCTAGGTTTCAAATTAATTCTCTCTACTTTGTGACAATAATTACTTATTGAGTATGTAGTGTACTCCTAATATGGTGAAAAAAAATTTATGTTTATGTTAGTCTGGCCGTTAGGGCCCCACAGACTTGCCAGTGCTTATCTTTCTAAACTTGTCTCCTCAGAATGTGCCTCGGAGGAGAGTGGTCTATTTGCTCACCTTGCTCATTCCTATCCATTTTTTTTTTTTTTTTTTTTTTTACATGACCAGTACTGAGATCCCAACTGTTGACCTTGACGTTATAACACCACACTCTAACCAACTGAGCTAACTGGCCAGCCCCTCCTATCTACACTTGCCAAAGCCATTCTCTTCCTTTGCTCCCACTTCTCCACATTAAAAACACTGGAAGACCTTCACACTCTCTGCTTATGCAATATCTAGCCTAAGAGATGATTTCCTATAATTTTGCTCTAATACATGGTTGTCTCTTGTGCCTGCCAACTACTCATACTTAATTTCTGACTTGTCTGGCAGTTAATAATATACTCACTTGACATAATATACTGGACAGTACATTATGAAATGGTTTAGCATTTGGCCTTTGGAGGCAGCAAAGCAGTTTTTATCGTAACTCTGTGACTTGCTAGCTCTGTGACCATGGGAAAAGTTGCTTAATCTCATGGAGTCTCAGTTTCTTTATCTATAAAATGAAGGTAATGATAGTACCCACCTCGGCAGGATTGTTGTGAGAACTAAATGTGATAATATATGTAAAAGTACCTAACTGTGCCTGCTGGCAGAGTAAGCAATCAATGTTAGTTATCATTATTTACCTCCAGTATTTTGATTCAACTTATTTGTATTAGATTATGTTCCCATCATTATGGAAGGATTACTATCTATTGTTGCCTATTATATGCTAAGCACTGTGCTAGGCACTTTTTCTTAGTTAATTCTAACAACAATCCTGAGGTTAGAGTGATTTGATCCAGAGGCCTTATCTAGAAATTAGTAGAGCCAGGATACTGAACTGTCTTTTGTTGTAGGAACCTCATCCACGAACCTAGGATGGGTGAGTAAAAGATGTATTTCCTCCCCTACAGAACTTTATATTTGGTCTAAAGCCTTTCCACTACTTCATGGTGCTTTTTCACAGACATGGGAAATTTCTTGTTTTTTTCACAAAGCTAACTAAGTGTTGTATACAAACTAAATTCATTCATTTAATGGATTTATTGTGTATAAATCAATGAAGTGGAACTTGGGGATTTATTCAGTTTATGCTATTGCCTTTTGTAGCTGACAATCACGGGTTCTCTTCCTTTATTACTCAGAAAGTACTTCCAAATCTCTTTCCATTCATCATATCACCCTTACACTTAAACACTACTTGCTCTTGCTTATATTTATGCTTGGAAGAAAGCTTTCCCAATTAATTTGAAACCATCTAAACCAACCCCTTCATTCATAGTTGAAGCAAACAAGGCTCAGGGTGGCTAAGAGACATGCCCAAGGTCACACATCAAGCTAACAGCTGAACCTCAACTAGATCCAGGTCTCTGGCTCACATTCAGAATGCCACTCATTATGCCAGGAGCCCCTTGAAAAGCAGCACTTGAAAAGGTTGTTGCCATAAACAGTTAAAAACCTCTACTTGCAGGCGTTAATTTAGTTGTAACCCCCTTTTATGTACAATATTAAAAACAAGCTTCAGCACAAAATTCAAATTAGCGAAATCTAACCATTAGACTATGTGTACATCAAGAACATCTGACTATTGCTAGTTTATAAGCTGTAAGTTTCTAGAAAGTGGAAGTAATTTATTCTTTAAGGCAACTGGCCTAGGGCATCATATGAAAATCAGAACTGTCAGGATAGAGAAATTTAGAGGCTCAGAATAGAATGTTAGAATTTGAAAAATTTTGTGAATATCTAATGTAACCTAATCCAATCCCCCTCTTTTTTTTTTTTTTTTTTTTTTTTTTTTTTTTTTTTGTGTC